>NW_026854080.1:0-90716 GCF_026571515.1 Ruditapes philippinarum
AGAAAGGATTTTTTCTCCACAGGACAGAAATTGTGTGGCTACTCTATTGGGTTCTCTTTTGTTTTTTTTAACCCCACACAAAAGAAATAGCCACATTAAAGCATTAGGGAAAATGAATGAGAACAGTTCCCTTTTTGTCCCTCAAACCCCCAAAAAATTAAACCCCTCCTGGAGTGCAGACACACAGCAAAAAGGACAATCCCAACAACGGACAAACAGACAAGGGACATACAGAAAGACGGAAAAAACAGACAGACAAAACGGAAAAACATAAATAGACGGACAAACAGACAGAGGGGACAAACAGACATACAAACAAACAGAAAGACGGACATACAGACAGACGGACGAAAAATACAGAGGAGGGTTTTTAAACCAGGGGCTAGAATAGGGGGGTTTTTTTTTTGTTATTTCTTTTGTTCTTTTTAACCCCAAAATGCAAAAAATCCCCCTAAAAGAGAAAGGGAATGAATACATAAAAGACTTTAAATTGGGTTTTTAGAAAAAATAGACCAAACCCCATAATGAAAGCTCGGGTTTGTACGCATACAGACGGGACGGACTTTAACAGACAGAGGACATACAGTCAGTGGACATAAAAACAGCGGACATACAGCCCAGAGGGAAAAAACAGACGGGACGGACATAGGACAAACAACAGACAGACGGAAAAACGGCGATTGCAAGACTTAAAATAAACGAAGTATTTTTATTTGACAATTTTATGAAAAACTGTGTTAAATATAGAACATACCTGCAAAGTCGAAATTTCAAAAATTTGATTGTTAAATTAGATTAAATGCTAATTTTCATGAAAATTTTGAAATGTATCTAAATGTTTAAAAATTGGGGAAGTAACCAAAAAAAAGGGAAATTTTTACTATAGTTATAATTTTAAATAACACTTTAAACCCCTGTAAAAACAAAAAAAGTGGTCAAAAAATGAAATAACTAGCCCTTATGCGTAGAAAGCAGTAAAAATTTTATAGTGCTAAAACTAAAAAAATCACCCTTTTATCGGAAAAAAACATTTTCAAATTTTTATTGAATCTTAAAATTTTTTTAAATTTTCCCAAAAATTTTTAGTACATCTGCCCTTAATTTTCGATTTATGAAATTTTTTCCCTCATTTTAAGGGGATGTACCCTTTAAAAACAGAAATAAATGGAGATGTAGATGCATACAGTCAAATACAAAAAAAAAAAATTTTACAATAACGGGGCATTCTATTGAAATATGACAAAAATTATTTCTTTTAAACGGGAAAGTAGCCCCAATTAACAATAGCTTTCCGGGTTAAAACCCTTTTTCGTTTTTCCTTTTTAAAGGCCCATATGACAAAATGGGTTTTGATTTTTTCTATTTTTTTAAATTTTAAATTTTTATTTAAAATTTGCTCAGTGCCCCTGTTTATCTGGGGTCTGAGCCTTTTTGAATTTTTAAATGAAAATCTTATGCTCACAAAAATATACATTTTTTAGGGATCAGTTATGCCAACTTAAACTTCAAAAAATACTAAACAATCGCTCTCCGAATTATTAGGGCAAGTATTTTTAAATTGACCGTGTCACGACAAAACCCAAAATAATGGGTTTTCCCACCAAACATGGATCCCAAACCCGCCTGCGCGTCCGCGCAGTCTGGTCAGGATCCATGCTGTTCGCTACAAAATTTCAATATTGTAATAGGGTTTTTTAGCGAACAGCTGGGGGTTTTGAATCAGATGGGGCGGACGCGCAGGCTTTGGGCTATATATTTCTTAATCACTACTGGTTAAACCAACAACAGGCTTACACACATTTTCGGTTGTTTGTTTTCGAACAAAAGAAATTCCGTTATGTGGGTCTATCTTTTGCATGTGCACCGGACAGACTCTTCCTGTCACGTAAAAACAAGTGAAAGACTTATGCTTATTAATGCACAGAGAAAGAAAACTTAAAAGTAATCAGAAAAAAAAACAAAAAAATAAAAAAATATAAACGATTTTCTTAGTATTCATGCCATAAAAATCTGAAGACAACTTTTAATCAAAGTAATGTTTGACAGAAAATAATGACTGCACTATGCAATTATTACAACATCCCTTATTAAATCTTTAAATCAAAATAGTGGACAGCATATTAAACCGTTTAAAGACCCCGTGACTTATTCAATCGCGTAATTTTTTTAGGTATAACCATCGTAAATGAATTACCATCCGCTTTCAAGAAGAGTAATCAAAATGGGTTAATACTACAGACACTATCAATGAAACTAAGGGCCGTGGGTTTAAAAAACGCCCAAAAAGGGTGGAACTTGTGTGAAGGCAGTGGTTACTGGCCTAGCGTAACTGGTGTAAACAAGTTTAAGCAGAAAAATATCTTTTATTCATTATGGAAGATGCCACTACGTAGTGGTCCGTGTGGGTGGTAGAAGCAATGTATAGTGGTAGTGTTCATGGTATGGTGATGTGCGTGTGGTAGTGGCCGTGTGTAAGTGACAGTAGTTTGGTGGTAGTGGCCGGTGTGGGGGTGGTAGTGGCCGTGTGTTGTGACAGTGTTGGTGGTAGTGGCGGTGTGGTTGGTAATGGCCGTGTGTAGTGACAGTGTTTTTGGTGGTAGAGGCGGTGTGTAGTGACAGTGTTTGGTGGTAGTGGCGGTGTGGGTGGGTAGTGGCCGTGTGTAGTGACAGTGTTTGGTGGTAGTGGCGGTGTGGGTGGAAGTGGCGGTGTGGGTGGTAGTAGCAATGTATAGTGGTAGTGTTGATGGTAGTGGTGATGTGGGTGGTAGTGGCCGTGTGTAATGACAGTGTTTGGTGGTAGTGGCGGTGTGGGTGGTAGTGGGTTTCGTTTTGTAGTGACATTTTGGTGGTAGTAGCGGTGGTGGGTGGGTAGTAGCATGGTATAGTGGTAATGTTGATGGGTAGTGGTGATGTGGGTGGTAGTGGCCGTGTGTAATGACAGTGTTTGGTGGTAGTGGGCGGTGTGGGTGGTAGTGCCCTTGGAGGGTGACAGTGTTTGGTGGTAGTGGCGGTGTGGGTGGTAGTGGCGGTATGGGTGGTAGTAGCAATGTATAGTTGGTTGATGTAATGGTGATGTGGGTGGTAGTGGCCGTGTGTAATGAACAGTGTTTGGTGGTAGTGGCGGTGTGGGGTGGTAGTGCCTTTGGGAAGTGACAGTGTTTGGTTGTAGTGGCGGTGTGGTTGGTAGTGGCCGTGTGTAGTGACAGTGTTTGGTGGTAGTGGCGGTGTGGGTGGTAGTGGCGGTGTGGGTGGTAGTGGCCGTGTGTAGTGACAGTGTTTGGTGGTAGTGGCCGTGTGAAGTGACAGTGTTTGGTGGAAGTGGCAATGTGAGTGGTAAGTGGCCGTGTGTAGTGACAGTGTTTGGTGGTAGATGGCCGTGTGGGTGGTAACGGCCGTGTGTGTGACAGGGTTGTGGTAGTGGCGGGTGTGGGTGGTAGTGCCGGTGTGTGACAGTGTTTGGTGGTATATGGCGGTGTGTAGTGACAGTGTTTTGGTGGTAGTGGCGGTGTGGGTGGTAGTGGCCGTGTGTAGTGACAGTGTCTGTGGTAGTGGCGGTGTGGGTGGTAGTGGCCGTGTGAAGTGACAGTGTTTGGTGGTAGTGGCGGTGTTGGTGGTAGTGGCGGTGTGGGTGGTAGTGGCGTTGTGGGTGGTAGTGGCCGTGTGAAGTGACAGTGTTTGGTGGTAGTGGCGGTGGTGGGTGGTAGTGGCCGTGTGAAGTAACAGTGTTTGGTGGTAGTGGCGGTATGGGTGGAAGTGGCGATGTGGATGGTCGTGGCGGTGTGGGTGGAAGTGGCCGTGTGAAGTGTGACAAATGTTTGGTAGTAGTCGGCGGTGTGGGTGGTAGTGGCGGTGTGGGTGGTAGTGGCGGTGTGAAATGACAGTGTTTGGTTTTTTAGTGACGGTGTGGGTGGTAGTGGCGGTGTGGGTGGTAGTGGCGGGTGGTGGGTGGTATTGGTGATGCCGGTGGTAATGGACGTTAACAGACTCAATAAAACCGATCCATAAATGTTACTGTCAGACACTTCATTCATTCATAGAAGTAAAAATAGGAAAAAGACAGACAAAAGCAAACAACAACAAACAAAATAACAGCAAACCCAAACAAATACACATTCAAACAAATTAAAAAATACCAGCCGAACAAACAAAGGAGAAAAAACAACTTGTAAAAACTTGTCCCCCGCAAACCGAAAGTAGTCCCTATCAACAAGTTTATCATAAATAATGGCCCACATATAGGACATTGTGTCATTTGATATCACGGATTAGATATAAATATACTGTATAAGTATCTTTAAACACATGTACAACATAACATGCGTATACAATAAACACATTATTAAATATATTTGGCATGCAAAAAAATCATGAAAATAACATGTTTACAAGTTTTGTATTGATCAAGTTTAACTATTTTCAACACTATTAGTAAGCTTATCCTTTCTCAATAATACATAGACACAAAGAGTACATGACGTAAACGCTTGCTGATTTTTTTAGTCCGAAAAGTTATTCGACGCTGAATGAATATTCCGGTAAATGTAAATCATTTTGCGAATCATTTTCACGAAAAAAGGTTTGAGCTCTTTGCCCAATTCACATGGGAGTTGCGAATTTTAACCCCGAAGTTCACGTTGTTTAAAGCCCGTTTTGCCTCAGGAAACGCTTCAAACTTTTTTTTTTTTTTTTGGGGGGGGGGGGGATTGTTTCTTTTTGCAGTTTCTAAAACAGTGCTCAACTGCCATATATAGGCGAACTATCCATTGCTTCTTTTGCTCTTTTGACAATTGATAGATCCCTACTTTGACCTTTTATTTGAATATCAATTGCTTGACCACACGCATTGACATGTGCTCTTCTGTTAACAAATATGTTGTGGTGAAATTTTTATTGTATTCACTAATCTGGTAATTAGAATCAGACAGGTGCCTGTGCATTTGGTATAACTATCGAGTTTTAAAGGGACTCCACTGAGGGTTTTTGGCATGATGGGACTGAAAATATATTTTCCAGATAAATGTACGATTTGATGAAGGTTTTGACCACTAATCTTTGTGTAAAATTTCAGATCATTTGCGCACTTCGCTTTTCCAGAATGATTTCTCAAATTGTAATGAAATGACCCAAAATGAAAATTGTTTAAACGCTTTTGACTCAAATTGGGCTAAGAAAAGCATAAAAATATGATTTTTCAATTTTATTTCAAAGTATATTTTTAACTATCTTTGCATATATTTCTGTTTTAAATACCCCAGCTCATTTATGTAAGAAAATTCAAATGTTACGTTTTTAGGCTTTTAAACCTCAGTGGAGCCCATTTAATATTTTGTGTATGGAAATCAAAGTACATTTACATTTTCACATTACTGCACAGTCAGTGCTACTTTCTTTTCAGTTGTTTAACATTTGACATGCTTTTGATTAATTCATTATCACATTTTGAAAGAATAAATAAAATACTGATTTCTGAGGCATGACTTTTGTCTTTTGCACTTCGGTCAATGCAATATACTTGCAAGGGAAACAACTCTATCAAACCACAAAGGATTCTGTAAACACTGGTTATTTCCCTTTCGTAAACTAACATAATGTACGATGGGTAAATGACGTGATTGTTAGTATGACATTTTTCTTATTTGAATTTAGATTAAAATGACAACATTTTCATTCGAATGGCATCTTTTATCTTAATTCGTATTATCAGTTTTTATATGAACATGCTAATCATGGTCTTTGTTTCATTTTATTGTGTTTATCTTAGAGATTTTATTTCTCATAAGTAAATTTACAATCGATATTATATTCTTTTAAACTTGTAATTGTTGTTACCAAATTGATGGTGTACATGTTAAAATAATAATAATAATAATAATAATAGTAATAATAGTAGTAATAATAATAATAATAATGATAATTATTATTATTATTATTATTTTTAAACAATTTAATTTTCTCGGACGGACGCACACATTTACATACGAACAGACGAAGGGACGTTTGCAGGACTAAAACAGTTGTAAAATATAGTCAGTACACCCTTCATTGGCAACTCCTAGTTAGCTAGAAATATTAAACAATAAATTGTCTTGGACAAACAGACTGACGGACAAACAGACAGACGGACATACAGACAGACGGATAAACAGACAGACGGACAAACAGATAGACGGACATACTGACAGACGGACATACAGACAGACGGACATACAGACAGACGGACACACAGATAGACGGACGTTCCAACGTTTTGGGTTTAGGGGCTATTTTCTTTGTTATTTCCGGTGTTTTCTTAAGGGCTATTAGCCCATAAACCCTTTGATCACGGAATGAACCTATTGTTCTTTTGTTCTCTTTACTGTCATATAGCCCCTAAACCCAAAATGTTTGCTCGGACATACAGACAGACGGACAAACAGACAGACAGACGGACATACAGGCGATTGCAGGACTTAAAATATACAAAGTAGTTTACGTGCTGACATATCATTTGATACTTTTTTTATATATAGAACATACCTGCTAGTTATAATCAGAATTGATTGTTAAAGCAGCACGCCTCCAGATTCATGCTTATTTTCATGAAAAATTTGAAAATGTATCTGAATGTTTAATATTGTGAAGTAACCAGAAAGAAGCAATTTACTATAGTTATAATTTTCAATAACACTTTCAACCCCTGTAAAATACTAAAAAAGTGGTCAAAATATGCATAACTAGCCCTTAGTGCGATAGTAACGCAGTAGAAATATAGTGCTAAATACTGAAAAAATCAGTCATTTATCGGACAAAACATGTCAAATATTACTTGAATCTTGAATCTTTTTACTTTCCAAAAGTTTTAGTACATCTGTCTTAAGTTCGATTTTATTGAAATATTTTCCCTCATCTTAAGGCATGTAGCTTTAAACAGTATGATGTAGATGTAGAAACACAATACATTATTACAATAATGGAGCAATCTATTAGAAATATAGACATAATACTTACTTTTGACTGTAATAGTAGTCCAAAGTGGCGATTTTCTTTCCAGGCTAAAACGTTTTCGTATTTCTCTTTAGGCCATATGACACATCGGTTGAAATTTTCTATGTTTTTAAATAAATTATTAGTAAAATTTTGCTCAGATGACCTGCTTATCTGTGTCTGAGCCATTTTGAACTTTAAATGAAAATCTTATGCTCACAATAATATACATGTTTATGATCAGTTATGACCAACTTAAACTTCGAAAATACTGACAATCGCTCTCCGAATTATTATGGCAAGTATATAATATTGAGCCGTGTCACGACAAAACCAACATAATGGGTTTGCGACCAGCATGGATCCAAACCAGCCTGCGCGTCCGCGCAGTCTGGTCAGGATCCATGCTGTTCGCTATCAGTTTCACTACTTGTAATAGGGTTTGTAAGCGAACAGCATGGATCCTGATCAGACTGCGCGGACGCGCAGGCTGGTCTGAATCCATGCTGGTCGCAAACCCATTATTGTTGGTTTTGTCATGGCGCGGCTTATATATTAGTAAAACCAATAACAGGCTTACACACATTTTCGGTTGTTTGTTTTCGAACAAAAGAAATTCCGTTATGTGGTCTATCTTTTGCATGTGCACCGGACAGACCCAGTCACGTAAAACACGTGAAAATATAGACATGCCTATGCGCAGAGAAACATTAACAGTAATCAGAAAAAAAAAACAATAAAAAAATATAAACGATTTTCTTAGTATTCATGCCATAAAAAATCTGAAGACAACTTTTAATCAAAGTAATGTTTGACAGAAATAATGACTGCACTATGCAATTATTACAACATCCCTTTATTAAATCTTTAAATCAAAATAGTGGACAGCATATTAAAGTAAAGACACGTGACTTATTCAATCGCGTAATTTTTTTAGGTATAACCATCGTAATGAATTACCTCCGCTTTCAAGAAGAGTATTCAAATGGGTTAATACTACAGACAACTACAATGAAACTAAGGGCCGTGGGTTTAAACCCCAAAAGGGTGAACTTGTGTGAAGGCAGTGGTTACTGGCCTAGCGTAACTGGTGTAACACAAGTTTAAGCAGAAAATATCTTTATTCATTATGGAAGATGCCACTACGGTAGTGGTCGTGTGGGTGGTAGAAGCAATGTATAGTGGTAGTGTTCATGGTAGTGGTGATGTGTGTGGTAGTGGCCGTGTGTAGTGACAGTGTTTGGTGGTAGTGGCGGTGTGGGTGGTAGTGGCCGTGTGTTGTGACAGTGTTTGGTGGTAGTGGCGGTGTGGTTGGTAGTGGCCGTGTGTAGTGACAGTGTTTGGTGGTAGTGGCGGTGTGGGTGGTAGTGGCCGTGTGTAGTGACAGTGTTTGGTGGTAGTGGCGGTGTGGGTGGTAGTGGCCGTGTGTAGTGACAGTGTTTGGTGGTGTAGTGACAGTGTTTGGTGGTAGTGGCGGTGTGGTGGTAGTGGCGGTGTGGGTGGTAGTGGCGGTGTGGGTGGTAGTGGCCGTGTGAAGTGACAGTGTTTGGTAGTAGTGGCGGTGTGGATGGTAGTGGCGGTGTGTAATGACAGTGTTTGGTGGTAGTGGCGGTGTGGGTGGTAGTGGCTGTGTGAAGTGACAGTGTTTGGTGTTAGTGACGGTGTGGGTGGTAGTGGCGGTGTGGGTGGTAGTGGCGGTGTGGGTGGTATTGGTGATGCCGGTGGTAATGGACGTTAACAGACTCAATAAAACCGATCCATAAATGTTACTGTCAGACACTTCATTCATTCATAGAAGTAAAAATAGGAAAAAGACAGACAAAAGCCAACAACAAAAAACAAACAAACAAACAAACAAAATAACAGTAAACGCAAACAAATACGCATTCAAACAAATTAAAAAATACCAGCCGAACAAACAAAAGAGACAAAACAACTTGTAAAAACTGATCCCCCACAAACCGAAAGCAGTCCTTATCAACAAGTTTATCATAAATAATGGCCCACATATATGACATTGTGTCATTTGATATCACGGATTAGATATAAATAATAGTATCTTTAAACACATGTATAATAGAACATGCATATACAATAAACACATTAATTAAATATGTCTGGCATGCAAAAAAAATCATGAAAATAACATTGTTTACAAGTTTGTATTGATCAAGTTTAACTATTTTTTAACACTATTAGTAAGCTTATACTTTATCAATAATACATAGACACAAAGAGTGCATTTTTGAATTTAAAACTGACGATAAGCTCCTGATTTTTTTTTTTAATTTCGAAAAGTTATTCGACGCTGAATGAATATTCCGGTAAATGTAAATCATTTTTGCGAATCATTTTCACGAAAAAAAGGTTTGAGCTCTTTACCAAATTCACATGGGAGTTGCAAATTTTAACCCCGAAGTTCACGATGTTTAAAGGCCCATTATACCTCGGAAACGCTTCTTCCCTTTTCCTTAGGGGGGTGGTAAGGGGGGGAGGGGTTTCTTGTTGCAGTTCAACTGCCATATAGGCGAAGTATCCATTGCTTCTTTGGCTCTTTTGACAATTGATAGAACCCTACTTTGACCTTTTATTTGAATATCAATTGATTTACCACACGCATTGACATGTGCTCTTCTGTTAACATATATGTTGTGGTGAAATTTTTATTGTATTCACTAATCTGGTAATTAGAATCAAAACAGGTGCCTGTGCATTTGGTATAACTATCGAGTTTTAAAGGAACTCCACTGAGATTTTTTTGGCATGATGGGACTGAAAATATTTTTTCCAGATAAATGTACGATTTGATGACGGTTTTGACCACTAATCTTTGTGTAAAGTTTCAGATTATTTGCGCACTTCGCTTTTCCAGAATGATATTTCAAATTGTAATGAAATGACCCAAAATGAAAATTGTTTAAACGCTTTGACTCAAGTTGGGCTAAGAAAAGCATAAAAATATAATTTTCAATTTATTTCAAAGTATATTTTTTTAACTATCTTTGCATATATTTCTGTTTAAAATACCCCAGCTCATTTATGTAAGAAATTCAAATGTTACGTTTTAGGCTTTTAAACCTCAGTGGAGCCCATTTAATATTTTGTGTATGGAAATCAAAGTACATTTACATTTTCACATTACTGCACAGTCAGTGCTACTTTCTTTTCAGTTGTTTAACATTTGACATGCTTTTGATTAATTCATTATCACATTTTGAAAGAATAAATAAAACACTGATTTCTGAGGCATGACTTTTGTCTTAAATTAAATAGAGTTTGCACTTCGGTCAATGCAATATACTTGCAAGGGAAACAACTCTATCAAACCACAAAGGATTCTGTAAACACTGGTTATTTCCCTTTCGTAAAATCTACATAATGTACGATGGGTAAATGACGTGCTTGTTAGTATGACATTTTTCTCCCATGAATTTAGATTAAAATGACAACATTTTGATTCGAAATGGCATCTTTTATCTTAATTCGTATTATTAGTTTTTATATGAACATGCTAATAATGGTCTTTGTTTCATTTTATGTTGTTTATCTTGGAGATTTTATTTCTCATAAGTAAATTTACAATATATGTTATAATCTTTTAGACTTGTAATTGTTGTTACCAAATTGATGGTATACATGTTATAATTATTCATTCATTCATTCATTCATTTATTTATTTATTCATTTATTTATTTATTTATTTATAATAATAATTGTTATTATTATTATTATTAAACAATTCAATTTTCTCGGACGGACGAACACATATACATACGAACAGACGGAGGGACGTTTGCAGGACTACAAGATACAAGAAACTTTATTTTTAAGTCGGTTTACATATTACAAGAAACATTTGTAATTAGCCACTTACCGACAATAAAAAAACAGCTGTAAAATATACTCAGTATACCCTTCATTTGCAACTCAAAGTCAGCTAGAAATATTAAACAATAAATTGTCTCGGACAAACAGACAGACGGACGTACAGACAGACGGACAAACAGACAGGCGGACATACAGACAGACGGACAAACAGACAGACGGACATACAGGCAGACGGACATACAGGCAAACGGATATACAGACAGACGGACAAACAGACAGAGGGAAAAACAGACAGACGGACACACAGACAGCCGGATATACAAACAGACTGACATACAGACAGACGGACAAACAAACAGACAGACGGACACACAGACTGACGGACGAACATACAGACAGAAGTTCTCACAGGACAGTAATTATGTGGCTACTCTAATGTTCTCTCAATTGTTCGTTTTAGCCTCACAACAGAAAATAGCCACATAAAAGCATTACGGAATGAATGACATCAAAGAGAAAGAACAGTTACCTATTGTCCCTCTAGCCACATAATTACTCTCCTGTGAGTGCGGACATACAGACAGACGGACGTTCTAACAGGAGAGTAATTATGTGGCTACTCTATTGTTCTCTCTATTGTTCTTTTTAGCCACACAAAAGAAAATAGCCACATAAAAGCATTACGGAATGAATGACATCAAAGAGAAAGAACAGTTACCTATTGTCCCTCTAGCCACATAATTACTCTCCTGTGAGTGCGGACATACAGACAGACGGACACACAGACAGACGGACATACAGACAGACGGACATACAGACAGACAGACAGACGGGCAAACATCAGACGGACATACAGGCGATTGCATGACACATAAAATAAACAAACCTGTTTACGTGCTGACATATTATATGATACTGTGTTAATATATAAAACATACCTGCTAGTCATAATCAGAACTGATTGTTAAGCAGTATGATGTAGTTGTAGATGTAGATGCATATAGTCAAATACATAATAAATTATTACAATAAGAATTATTAAGAATAAAGACATAATACTTACCTTTGATTGTTATAGTAGCCCAAATTTCTTTCCAGGCAGTACTTTGGCTAAAACGTTTCTCTTTAGGCCATATTTTGATATTTGTTTATGATTTTAAATAAATTATTTGTAAACGTTTGCTCGGAAGACAGGCTTATCTGTGTCTGAGCCATTTTGAACTTAAAATGAAATTCTTATACTCACAATAATATAATTATACAATATGATCAGTTATGCCCAACTTAAACCTCGAAAATACTGACAATAGCTCAACCATTTTTATAAGTATACGAGAGCATAATTATGAGCCGTGTCACGACAAAACCAACATAATGGGTTTGCGACCAGCATGGATCCAGACCAGCCTGCGCCTCCGCATTATTATTTTTGTACATGTAGCTTGACATTTGATAAGAATCCCTGTCCCCTAAATCTAGTTTTTGAGTAGAATGTAAGTTGCTGATTCGTACCCCGGGCAGTTCGAACTCGTCCAAATAAATTACAATTGTGCTAGTTGAATTCAATTCTTGCTATCTAAAATTTTTTTCACTAGCAAAAAATTGCTAGTGGCCAAAAAAGTTAAATTCGAGCCCTGCAGTATCACAATAAAAGTTTAGAACTAATAAAATTCAATAAGCACATTTTCGGTAAGTATATGGAAACATTTCCTCTACATTTTCCAAAACGGGCATAAAGTTTGTTAATAATCAAACAATTTTAAGTCAAAGATTTACATAAAAAATGTTTATATCATTTAATTTGAATAAACAGTATATAAAGCTGGAGGAAAATCTTAAGTAAAATTTGTACCATTTGCGCCCAAAAATCTCCGTTGTGTTATTTAGTCATACCGGTTCAAAAGTTTAAAGAGCAGCACAATTTCGGTACACGGTTCACTGGTCATATAATAGTGCATGGTGATATTGTACCTGTAAAATTCACTGTTACTATTCAAGTAAAACGCTATTCAGAAAACAATACAGTAATCGATTTATACCATTAAAAAAATTAAAACGGAATGAAACATCCACGTAGTGCTAAGTAACGTAAATGATACTTTCCGTTTTTTCTTTGTACCGATTTGTTTACTTCGATGTTAATTTTTCGTTTAAGTTAAGTCGTATTTTGAAGCGGAGCATGCGCAAAACTATTTTTGTAGACTGCTCCTAATGATTTTACGCTTTAAATGACATTCGTTCACTAGCTGCAATCAAATACGCAACAAGAACTGTCGGAGAACAGTAACGCTCGATGATTCGAAAAGTTGTCACAAGGGTGTTTCATTGAGTATAATAATGCTTACCTATATGAATACATAAAATTGTCGGAAAAGGTACAAACCCTCCAGTAGTTATTGAGATGCCAGCTTACAAGCAAAAATTTACCTAGAATTTCTAAGTCGAAAAAGGGGCATAATTATGCAAAAAAGCAAATCAGAGTTATGGGACTTGTGCCAATCATCTCAGATAATCACAGAAGTTTCAATTCATTCCCTTCAGTAGTTATGGAGATACCAGCTTGCACGCAAAAAATTAACCAAGAATTTCTAAGTCGAAAAAGGGGCATAATTATGTAAAAAAGCAAATGAGAGTTATTGGACTTGTGCCAATCATGTTAGATAATCACAGAGAACAAGTGTGTGAAGTTTCAATCCATTCCCTTCAGTAGTTATGGAGATACCAGCTTACACGCGAAAACTTAACCAAGAATTTCTAAGTCGAAAAAGGTGTCGTGAATTTCCTTTTAATTTTATTTTATAATCCAAGACATTGGAAGAAAGAACACATTTCCTTCTTGAATATTGATTTATTTTATAACACAACACGTTTTAATCCATTTAAACTATTTTATTTAATCATCACAAATATAATCCAATTATTTGACTTATTTGACTTAAACAATTTCATTTAATAATCACAAATATAATCCAAGTATTTAATTTAACAACCTTTATTAACAAATCAGTCTAACTTATTTTATTTCACCCACAATTAACTCATAAAATGTCCCTATATATAGCAAAACTTTCCTGCCTTTATAATTAAGCATGGCAAGAAAAGCATGTAAAACATGAAAACATAAATATCTCGTGCACAATAATTCACCGTCGGGGAACTAAAACAATAGGTTGCACGTGAAAAACCTTGAACTGACTGATATAACACGTGCAAACATAAATACATAAATATACCGTGCACAATAATTCACCGTCGGGGAACTAAAACAATAGAATTACTAAATGCACGTGAAAAACATTGAAGTAGCTGATAAAATACGTGTAAAATGCTACTACAGTCGACTCCGGTTATAACGAACTCAAATGGACATTAAAATATCGTTTGTTATATCCGAAGTTCGCTAAAAGCGAAGTAGCAACAACTTTCTGACTTGTTTGGATGGGGAAATTTGCCGTGAAAAAGCCATACTCTTCACTGGTTACCTGTGTAACCGGTATTTTACTGCAGCGGTTATTAAATGGTTATTTAATGCAGGGCATTTGTATATCTTCACCGTCGGATAACTTAACAATAAACTTTAAAGACACGGTGATATATCATGTAACTTACAAAGAAAATATTTCTTGATAAAAATAGTAGTATATTAAAATACATGTATATCGCAATATCTGCGACAAAAGGGGCTTAATTATGTAAAAAAGCAAATCAGAGTTATGGGTCTCGTGCCAATCATCTTAGATAATCACAGAGAACAAGTGTGTGAAGTTTCAATCCATTCCCTCCAGTAGTTATGGAGATACCAGCTTACACGCAAAAACTTAACCACAGGGTCGCCGACGCCGACAAATGGGTGACTGCATTAACTCGATTATTCTGTGAATAGTCGAGCTAAAAATGGATGCCGCCAGCAATCAGTCTGATGACCTCTCCAATGATGACCTCTCCAATGACCATCGTAAAGAATACCTCCGCTCGAAGAGTATTCAAGTGGGCTTATACTACTGACAACTACATTGAAACTTAGGGCCGTGTGGGTGGTGGTAGTGAGTGTGTTAGTGCCGGTGTGTTGTGACATTGTGGATGTGGGTGGAGGTGGCTCTTGTAGTTGCTGTGTTGGTGGTATTGGTGAAATGACCGTGTGGGTGGTATTTGCGGTGTGTATTAGCGGTGTAGGTGGAAGTGGCGGTGTAAGTGGTATTGGTGATGTCTGGTGGTAGTATAGGTGGAAGTGGCGGAGGCGGTGTGGAAGTGGCGGCGTGTAGTTGCGGTGGATACAGTGTAGTGGCAGCGGTAGCAGCCTTTTTTGTCGCAATTGTATTGATTCTTTTATTTAAACTGAAAAGCATTTTCGTGTCAAAGACATCCGTTTTTTTTCTCTTGTCCCATTTAATTATTTGCTTTAATAATTTGAAGTTTTTTTTGGTCGTTCGCGGCGTGAACAGACTCAAAAAAACCGAACCTGAAATTGTTCAGTACTATCTAACTATCAGACACTTCATTCTTTCCTAGAAGTAAAAAAAGGAAAAAATACACACAAAAAAACCCAACAACATCAATTGCCACACAAAACCACAGCAAACCAAACAAATACACATTCAAACAAATTTAAAAAATACCAGCCGAACAAACAAAAGAGACAAAACAACTTGTAAAAACTTATCCCCCACAAACCGAAAGTAGTCCCTATCAACAAGTTTATCATAAATAATGGCCCACATATAAGACATTGTGTCATTTGATATCACGGATTAGATATAAATATAACTGTATAAGTATCTTTAAATACATGTACAACATAACATGCATATACAATAAACACATTATTAAATATATTTGGCATGTAAAAAAATCATGAAAATAACATGTTTACAAGTTTGTATTGATCAAGTTTAACTATTTTTAACACTATTAGTAAGCTTATACTTTATCAATAATACATAGACACAAAGAGTGCATTTTTGTATTAAAACTGACGATAAGCTCCTGATTTTTTTTTTAATTTCGAAAAGTTATTCGATGCTGAATGAATATTCCGGTAAATGTAAATCATTTTGCGAATCATTTTCCCCAAAAAATGTTGAGCTCTTTGCCCAATTCACATGGGAGTTGCGAATTGTAATCCCGAAGTTCACGTTGTTTAAAGCCCGTTTTGCCTCAGAAAACGCTTCTAACTTCTTTTTTTGTTGGGGGGGGGGATTGTTTCTTGTTTTGCATTTTCTAAAACAGTGCTCAACTGCCATATAGGCGAACTATCCGTTGCTTCTTTGGCTCTTTTGGCAATTGATAGATCCCTACTTTGACCTTTTATTTGAATATCAGTTGATTTACCACAAATATTGACATGTGCTCTTTTGTTAACAAATATGTTGTGGTGAAATTCTTATTGTATTCACTAATCTGATAATTAGAATTGGACAGGTGCCTGTGCATTTGGTATAACTATCGAGTTTTAAAGGGACTCCACTGAGGTTTTTTGGCATGATGGGACTGAAAATATTTTTTTTCCAGATAAATGTACGATTTGATGAAGGTTTTGACCACTAATCTTTGTGTAAAATTTCAGATCATTTGCGCACTTCGCTTTTCCAGAATGATTTCTCAAATTGTAATGAAATGACCCAAAATGAAAATTGTTTAAACGCTTTTGACTCAAATTGGGCTAAGAAAAGCATAAAAATATGATTTTCAATTTATTTCAAAGTATATTTTTTAACTATCTTTGCATATATTTCTGTTTAAAATACCCCAGCTCATTTATGTAAGAAATTCAAATGTTACGTTTTAGGCTTTTAAACCTAAGCGGAGTCCCTTTAATATTTTGTGTATGTAAATCAAAGTACATTTACATTTTCACATTACTGCACAGTCAGTGCTACTTTCTTTTCAGTTGTTTAACATTTGACATGTTTTTGATTAATTCATTATCACATTTTGAAAGAATAAATAAAACACTGATTTCTGAGGCATGACTACTCGTTTTGTAAAATGTAGAGGAAATGTTTCCTTATACTTAACAAAACAGTAACCGAAATTTTTCTTATTCTCCCTCGCCGAAAGGCGGCGGGGATATAGAAATAGTCTCCGTCCGTCCGTCCGTCCTTCCGTCATTCCGTCCTTTCGTCCGTCCTTTCGTCCGACATTTTTGTCCGGAGCATATCTCAAAAAGTATTTGAGGTATCAACTTGAAACTTCATAGGTGGATAGATCTCATTGAGGAGGAGTGCAGTGCACAAGAAGTGCACATGATAATTCTACCCTGCATAATTTTTGAGTTATTGCCCTTTGTTATTTTTCAAACTTAATGATTGTCCGGGGCATAACTCAAAAAGCTTATGAGATATCAACATGAAACTTCATAGGTGGATATATCTCACTCAGGAGGTGTGCAGTGCACAAGAATAATAACTCTACCTTTCATAATTTTGAGTTATTGCCCTTTGTTATTTTTCATACTTAATTTGTCATTTGAGTGACTCATAACTCAAAAAGTCTTTGAGATGTCAACCTGAAACTTCATAGGTGGATAGATCTTATTGAGGAGGAATGCTGAGCACAAGAAAGATAACTCTTCCCATTATAATTTTTGAGTTATTGCTCTTTGATATTTTTCATACTTTTTGTCCGGAGCATATCTTAAAAAGTGTCTGAGTTATCAACTTGAAACTTCATAGGTGGATAGATCAAACTGGGGAGGAGTGCAGTGCATAAGAATGATAACTCTAAAAATGCATAAATATACCGTGCACAATAATTCACCGTCGGGGAACTAAAACAATAGAATTACTAAATGCACGTGAAAAACATTGAAGTAGCTGATAAAATACGTGTAAAATGCTACTACAGTCGACTCCGGTTATAACGAACTCAATGGGACATAAAAATATCGTTTGTTATATCCGAAGTTCGCTAAAAGCGAAGTAGCAACAACTTTCTGACTTGTTTGGATGGGGAAATTTGCCGTGAAAAAGCCATACTCTTCACTGGTTACCTGTGTAACCGGTATTTTACTGCAGCGGTTATTAAATGGTTATTTAATGCAGGGCATTTGTATATCTTCACCGTCGGATAACTTAACAATAAACTTTAAAGACACGGTGATATATCATGTAACTTACAAAGAAAATATTTCTTGATAAAAATAGTAGTATATTAAAATACATGTATATCGCAATATCTGCGACAAAAGGGGCATAATTATGTAAAAAAGCAAATCAGAGTTATGGGACTCGTGCCAATCATCTTAAATAATCACAGAGAACAAGTGTGTGAAGTTTCAATCCATTCCCTCCAGTAGTTATGGAGATACCAGCTTACACGCAAAAACTTAACCACAGGGTCGCCGACGCCGACAAATGGGTGACTGCATTAACTCGATTATTCTGTGAATAGTCGAGCTAAAAATGGATGCCGCCAGCAATCAGTCTGATGACCTCTCCAATGATGACCTCTCCAATGACCATCGTAAAGAATACCTCCGCTCGAAGAGTATTCAAGTGGGCTTATACTACTGACAACTACATTGAAACTTAGGGCCGTGTGGGTGGTGGTAGTGAGTGTGTTAGTGCCGGTGTGTTGTGACATTGTGGAGGTGGCTCTTGTAGTTGTTGTGTTGGTGGTATTGGTGAAATGACCGTGTGGGTGGTATTTGCGGTGTGTATTAGCGGTGTAGGTGGAAGTGGCGGTGTAAGTGGTATTGGTGATGTCTGGTGGTAGTATAGGTGGAAGTGGCGGTGTGGGTGATAGTGGCGGAGGCGGTGTGGAAGAAGCGGTGTGAATGGCGGTGTGTAGTGGCGGTGTGGGTGGCGGTGGGTACAGTGTAGTGGCAGCGGTAGCAGCAGTTTTTGTCGCAATTGATTCTTTTATTTAAACTGAAAAGCATTTTCGTGTCAAAGACATCCGTTTTTTTTCTCTTGTCCCATTTAATTATTTGCTTTAATAATTTGAAGTTTTTTTTGGTCGTTCGCGGCGTGAACAGACTAAAAAAAACCGAACCTGAAATTGTTCAGTACTATCTAACTATCAGACACTTAATTCTTTCCTAGAAGTAAAAAGGGAAAAAATACACAAAAAAAACCCTACAACATCAATTGCCACACAAAACCACAGCAAACCAAACAAATACACATTCAAACAAATTTAAAAAATACCAGCCGAACAAACAAAAGAGACAAAACAACTTGTAAAAACTGATCCCCCACAAACCGAAAGTACTCTTTATCAACAAGTTTATCATAAATAATGGCCCACATATAAGACATTTTGTCTTTTGATATCATAGATTAAATATAAATATAAGTATCTTTAAATACATGTACAACATTACATGCATACACAATAAACACATTAGTAAAATATTTGTCTTTTAAAAAAAATATGACCGAAATAAAATCATGAAAATAACATGTTTACAAGTTTGTATTGATCAAGTTTAACTATTTTCAACACTATTAGTAAGCTTACCCTTTCTCAATAATACACAGACACAAAGCGTTCATCACGTAAACGCTTGCTGATTTTTTAGTTCGAAAAGTTATTCGACGCTGAATGAATATTCCGGTAAATGTAAATCATTTCGCGAAACATTTTCACGAAAAAAGTGTTTGAGCTCTTTGCCAAATTGCAAATTTTAACCCCGAAGTTCACGATGTTAAAAGGCCCATTATGCCTCGGAAACGCTTCTTCCATTTTTTTTTTGGGGGGGGGTGATTTTTCTTGTTGCAGTTTCTAAAACAGTGCTCAACTGCCATATAGGCGAACTATCCATTGCTTCTTTTGCTCTTTTGGCAATTGATAGATCCCTACTTTGACATTTTATTTGAATATCAATTGCTTGACCACACGCATTGACATGTGCTCTTCTGTTAACAAATATGTTGTGGTGAAATTTTTATTGTATTCACTAATCTGATAATTAGAATCATTTGCATTTGGTATAACTATCGAGTTTTAAAGGGACTCCACTGAGGTTTTTTGGCATGATGGGACTGAAAATATTTTTTCCAGATAAATGTACGATTTGATGAAGGTTTTGACCACTAATCTTTGTGTAAAATTTCAGATCATTTGCGCACTTCGCTTTTCCAGAATGATTTCTCAAATTGTAATGAAATGACCCAAAATGAAAATTGTTTAAACGCTTTTGACTCAAATTGGGCTAAGAAAAGCATAAAAATATGATTTTCAATTTATTTCAAAGTATATTTTTTAACTATCTTTGCATATATTTCTGTTTAAAATACCCCAGCTCATTTATGTAAGAAATTCAAATGTTACGTTTTAGGCTTTTAAACCTCAGTGGAGCCCATTTAATATTTTGTGTATGGAAATCAAAGTACATTTACATTTTCACATTACTGCACAGTCAGTGCTACTTTCTTTTCAGTTGTTTAAAATCTTACATGTTTTTGATTAATTCATTATCACATTTTGAAAGAATAAATAAAATACTGATTTCTGAGGCATGACTTTTGTCTTTTGCACTTCGGTCAATGCAATATACTTGCAAGGGAAACAACTCTATCAAACCACAAAGGATTCTGTAAACACTGGTTATTTCCCTTTCGTAAACTAACATAATGTACGATGGGTAAATGACGTGATTGTTAGTATGACATTTTTCTTATTTGAATTTAGATTAAAATAACAACATTTTCATTCGAATGGCATCTTTTATCTTAATTCGTATTATCAGTTTTTATATGAACATGCTAATCATGGTCTTTGTTATATTTTATGTTGTTTATCTTGGAGATTTTATTTCTCATAAGTAAATTTACAATATATGTTATATTTTTTCAGACTTGTAATTGTTGTTACCAAATTTATGGTGTACATGTTATAATTATTCATTCATTCATTCATTCATTCATTCATTCATTCATTCATTTATTTATTCATTTATTTATTTATAATAATAATTGTTATTATTATTATTATTATTATTATTATTATTATTATTATTATTATTATTAAACAATTCAATTTTCTCGGACGGACGGACACATATTCATACGAACAGACGGAGGGACGTTTGCAGGACTACAAGATACAAGAAACTTTATTTTTAAGTCGGTTTACATATTACAAGAAACATTTGTAATTAGCCACTTACCGACAATAAAAAAACAGCTGTAAAATATACTCAGTATACCCTTCATTTGCAACTCAAAGTCAGCTAGAAATATTAAACAATAAATTGTCTCGGACAAACAGACATACGGACGTACAGACAGACGGACAAACAGACAGACGGACATACAGACAGACGGACAAACAGACAGACGGACATACAGACAGACGGACAAACAGACAGACGGACATACAGGCAGACGGACATACAGGCAAACGGATAAACAGACAGACGGACAAACAGGCAGAGGGACAAACAGACAGACGGACATACAGACAGTCGGATATACAAACAGACGGACATACAGACAGACGGACAAACAGACAGACGGACATACAGACAGACGGACGAACATACAGACAGAAGTTCTCACAGGACAGTAATTATGTGGCTACTCTATTGTTCTCTCTATTGTTCTTTTTAGCCACGCAAAAGAAAATAGCCACATAAAAGCATTACGGAATGAATGACATCAAAGAGAAAGAACAGTTACCTATTGTCCCTCTAGCCACATAATTACTCTCCTGTGAGTGCGGACATACAGACAGACGGACGTTCTAACAGGAGAGTAATTATGTGGCTACTCTATTGTTCTCTCTATTGTTCTTTTTAGCCACACAAAAGAAAATAGCCACATAAAAGCATTACGGAATGAATGACATCAAAGAGAAAGAACAGTTACCTATTGTCCCTCTAGCCACATAATTACTCTCCTGTGAGTGCGGACATACAGACAGACGGACACACAGACAGACGGACATACAGACAGACGGACAAACAGACAGACGGACATACAGGCGATTGCAGGACTTAAAATATACAAACTAGTTTTCGTGCTACATATTATATGATACTGTGTTAATATATAGAACATACCTGCTAGTCATAATCAGAATTGATTGTTAAGCAGTATGATGTAGATGTAGATGCATACAGTCAAATACACAAAAAATTATTACAATAATTGAGCATTCTATTAGAAATATAGACAAAATACTTACTTTTGATTGTAATAGTAGTCCAAAGTTGCGATTTTCATTCCAGGCAGTACTTTGGCTAAAACGTTTTCGTATGATCTGTAGGCCATATGACACATCGGTTGATATTTTCTATGTTTTTATATAAATTATTAGTAAAAGTTTGCTCACAAGACCTGCTTATCTGTTCCTGAGCCATTTTGAACTTAAAATGAAAATCTTATACTCACAATAATATACATGTTTATGATCAGTTATGCCCAACTTAAACCTCGAAAATACTGACTATCGCTCACCCATTGTTAGATAGACTCTGACTTTTAATTTGAATAACAATACATTTACCCACAAACATCGACAAACAAACCTGTTGTGGTGAACTTCTTATTGTATCTATTAATCTGATAATTAGAATTGGACAGGTCAGGGATCAATGCATTTTAAACGGTCAGTCTATATTTTATCACTACTAATAAACCAATGACATGGCTAACACACATATTCACATTTTCTGTTGTTGTATTTTTATCAGAAAGACATATTTAAACAAAAGAAAGTCCGTTATGAGGTCAATCTGTGGCACGTGCACAGATATAATCTACTCGGACAGACCCGGTCATGTAAAATACGTGAAAATAGAAACAAAGAAAACATTAATTGTAATCAGAAATTTAAAACGAAAAAAAAAATGTAAATGATTTTCATAGTATACATGCCATGAAAAATCTGAAGACAACTTTTAATCAAAGTAATGTTTATTGAATGCACTATGCAATTATTACAACATACCTTTATTAAATCTTTAAAACAAAATAGTGGACAGCATCACGTGACTTATTCAATCGCGTAATTTTTTTAGATATGACCATCGTAATGAATTACCGCCGCTTTCAAGAAGAGTACGTCGTGCTAGTATTATAAGGTCCTATCTCCATTTTCATGAAAATTGAGTATGATATACCACTGGATTCAGAATTAAAAGATCTATCTCCAGGTGGTTTCCATTTATGTATGAGGTTACCTTGCTTGATATAATAGCATGTATATCATTTTCCATTTTCGAAAATAATAGTTGAATTAATTATTATGTTGCCCTATGTCCATGAGCCAATCAGTAATTGTGTGTAAGGTCATGTGACAGATTTTGCTTTGTCAAAAAGCATTGACACCATTGCTTAAACTGGCTGCCAGAAAAGTTAGTTTTTTAGTATCATATTTGATAAATTGCTAGGAAATATTACCAGTAAGTCAAAGCAAAACCTTTAATTCTTTTAAAAGAGATAATGCCATTATATATGGTTACCGCCTTTAAAATAAAAATGGTTATAAACACTACTCCTGGAGATAGGGTAATGTAATTCTAAAAAGAAAATTTTTATTTTGTTTTAATATTTTCAAAAACATGGCAATAAATAGAAGGCAGTGTTGTTTAAGGCTAAAGTACTTATTCTGAAACATTTTTAATCATCTATTTGAGTTATCAAAAAAAAAATTAATAAGGTATCGTGAAAAAAGTCGTTATAAATTTTATAAAATATAACTTTTGAACTATGGATATATTCGGATGATTGAATTTCGGAGATAGTTGTTGTTTCTTGTTTTAATATACTGTCGTCTATATAACCAACTGTTGTTGTAGTATAAGATACTTTAATTGTTTCAGAGATTAGAGTGTGTTTCATTGAATGCAGATGCCAGAACATATACTAGCGTTTATTTTGTGATTTCTTCCATTAGAATTTTTACTTAACAGTGTTTCACTAACATGTAAAAAACTCCACAACCGCGCATTAAATGTTTTTGCCTTTTATGAGAAATTTTGAATTTTCTTTCACATTTAACCTAAACGATAGAGGCATCCACAATATTTTCCAACATGCTCGTGGGCTTAAACTATTTTTAATTCCATGAATATTCATCTTGTTCAACATTTAAACTTTACCAATGATTTTAGTTCGCTCAGTCACTGTATATCAACATATTGGTTAGATATTTCAGACAGTCCAATTTTATAATTGTCACATCTAGAATAAAACTTAATGTCTCACATTGCAGAAACTTAAACGACTTCGATTTTCCTGCGATTAGATTTTGTCATCAACTACTCTCAATTACTAGTATATTTTTTTCTCATGCAAATGTTATCAGGTGAACAATCAAGTTCCTTTAAAACTTTGTTTTATTTTCACTCTTATTGGCAGAAAAGGAGGATCAAATATAGTTTAAAGAACTTATTGCAAATGCTTACATTGACTGTTCCTTTCATAGTTTTCAAAATGAAAACTTATTTTGATTTTCACTCGTTCACTCGCTATATACCCTTGGATGGGCATAATGTCACTTTAATTTTTTTGGTAAGTACATGTATATGGAAACATTTCCTCTACATTTTCCAAAACGGGCATAAAGTTTGTTAATAATCAAACAATTTTAAGTCCAAGATTTACATAAAAAATGTTTATATCATTTGATTAGAATAAACAGTATATAAAGCTGGAGGAAAATCTTGAGTAAAATTTGTGCCATTTGCGCCCAAAAATCTCCGTTGCGTTATTTAGTCATACCGGTTCAAAAGTTTAAAGAGCAGCAAAATTTCGGTACACGGTTTAAAAGTGCATGGTGATATTGTACCTGTAAAATTCACTGTTACTATTCAAGTAAAACGCTATTCAGAAAACAATACAGTAATCGATTTATACAGTTTAAAAGATTAAAACGGAATGAAACATCCACGTAGTGCTAAGTAACGTAAATGATATTTTCCGTTTTTTCTTTGTACCGATTTGTTTACTTCGATGTTAATTTTTCGTTTAAGTTAAGTCGTATTTTGAAGCGGAGCATGCGCAAAACAATTTTTGTAGACTGCTCCTAATGATTTTACGCTTTAAATGACATTCGTTTACTACAATCAGATACGCAAAAAATGGATGCTGCCAGCAATCAGTCTGAACACTGTGGAGAGGTCTGATGACCTCTCCAATGACCATCGTAAAGAATACCTCCGCTCGAAGAGTATTCAAGTGGGCTTATACTACTGACAACTACAATGAAACTTAGGGCCGTGTGGGTGGTGGTAGTGGCCGTGAGGGTGATAGTGCCGGTGTGTTGTGACGTTGTGGATGTGGGTGGAGGTGGCTCTTGTAGTTGCTGTGTTGGTGGTATTGGTGAAATGACCGTGTGGGTGGTATTTGCGGTGTGTATTAGCGGTGTAGGTGGAAGTGGCGGTGTAAGTGGTATTGGTGATGTCTGGTGGTAGTAAAGGTGGTAGTGGCGGTGTGGTTGATAGTGGCGGAGGCGGTGTGAATGGCGGTGTGTAGTGGCGGTGTGGGTGGCGGTGGGTACAGTGTAGTGGCAGCGGTAGCAGCAGTTTTTGTCGCAATTGTATTGATTCTTTTATTTAAAATGAAAAACATATTCGTGTCAAAGACATCCGGTTTTTTTCTATTGTCCCATTGAATTATTTGCTTTAATAATTTGAAGTTTTTTTTGTCGTTCGCGGCGTGAACAGACTAAAAAAAACGAACCTGAAATTGTTCAGTACTATCTAACTATCAGACACTTCATTCTTTCCTAGAAGTAAAAAAAGGGAAAAAATACACAAAAAAATCTCAACAACATCAATTGCCACACAAAACCACGGCAAACCAAACAATGGAGAAAAAACAACTTGTAAATCTTGTCCCCCACCCCCAAACCGAAAGTAGTCCCTATCAACAAGTTTATCATAAATTATGGCCCACATATGGGACATTCTGTCATTTGATATCACGGATTAGATATAACTGTATAAGTATCTTCAAATACATGTATAACATAACATGCATAAACAATAAACACATTATAAAATATATTTGGCATGCAAAAAAGACAGAAATAAAATCATGAAAATAACATGTTTACAAGTTTGTATTGATCAAGTTTAAGTAATAGAAAGAGCATCGGAACACGAGCCTATCTGATTTATACGAGGGGGCGTAGCCCCCGAGTATAAATCAGATTGCCGAGTGTTTCGATGTTCTTTCTCTTTTGTATCATAGTCAAACATAAAAACACGTTCCCTGTAGTCACAATATGAAACCCCGGAGAAAAGTAACTAATGAACAAGCATCTAAATATGACATTTCTTGTCGCTTTCCCTTTCTCTGCCGTCACAATAAGTAAACCACAGCAAAAATGAGCCAATCAATGGGCATGCTCTGGAGTGCGGGTAACTTACGCACGGTGCATGTATATGTATACGATTTAACTCGACACATTTTCAACAGAAAGGTCCCCAAACTATGATACAACTATTAAAAACACTTGCAGTAAGCTTATCCTTTATCAATAATACATAGGCAAAAAGAGTGCATTTTTGTATTAAAACTGACGTGAAAGCTTGCGGGTTAAACTCCTGATTTTTTAGTTCGAAAAGTTACTCGATGCTGAATGAATATTCCGGTAAATGTAAATCATTTTGCGAATCATTTTCCCGAAAAAGGTTTGAGCTCTTTGCCCAATACATAAAAATTATTAGAGTTGTAAATTAAAACCCCGAGGTTCACGATTATGCCTAGGAAACGCCTCTAACTTAATTTTCCGGGAGGGGGGGGGGCATTGTTTCTTTTGCTATTTGATCAATTGATAGATCCCTACTTTGACTTTTTATTTGAATATCAATTGCTTGACCACAAATATTGACATGTGCTATTTTGTTAACAAATATGTTGTGGTGAAATTTATATTATATTCACTAATCTGAGCAGGTGTCTATGCATTTGGTATAACTAGTATCGATGGAAGTCAAAGTACAAATGCACTACAATGTTTACATGTTCACATTACTGCATTGTCAGTGCTACTTTCTTTTCAGTTGTTTAGCATCTGTCATGCTTCTGATTAATTCATTATCACATTTTGAAAGAATAAATAAAATACTGATTTCTGAGGCATGACTTCTGTCTTTAAGCTCCTTGTTAAATTAAATGGACCTTAAACTTTTAGTCTTGCACTTCGGTCAATGCAATATACTTGCAAGGGAAACAACTCTATCAAACCACAAAGGATTCTGTAAACACTGGTTATTTCCCTTTCGTAAAATCTACATAATGTACGATGGGTAAATGACGTGCTTGTTAGTATGACATTTTTCTTATTTGAATTTAGATTAAAATGACAACATTTTCATTCGAATGGCATGTTTTATCTTAATTCGTATTATCAGTTTTTATATGAACATGCTAATCATGGTCTTTGTTTCATTTTATGTTGTATATCTTGGAGATTTTATTTCTCATAAGTAAATTTACAATATATGTTATATTCTTTTAGACTTGTAATTGTTGTTACCAAATTGATGGTATACATGTTATTATTTATTTATTTATTTATTCATTCATTCATTCATTCATTCATTCATTCCTTCATTCATTCATTCATTCATTCATTCATTCATTCATTCATTCATTCATTCATTCATTCATTTATTTATAATAATAATTGTTATTATTATTATTATTATTATTAAACAATTCAATTTTCTCGGACGGACGAACACATATTCATACGAACAGACGGAGGGACGTTTGCAGGACTACAAGATACAAGAAACTTTATTTTTAAGTCGGTTTACATATTACAAGAAACATTTGTAATTAGCCACTTACCGACAATAAAAAACAGCTGTAAAATATACTCAGTATACCCTTCATTTGCAACTCAAAGTCAGCTAGAAATATTAAACAATAAATTGGACAAACAGACAGACGGACGTACAGACAGACGGACAAACAGACAGGCGGACATACAGACAGACGGACAAACAGACAGACGGACATACAGGCAGACGGACATACAGGCAAACGGATATACAGACAGACGGACAAACAGGCAGAGGGAAAAACAGACAGACGGACATACAGACAGTCGGATATACAAACAGACGGACATACAGACAGACGGACAAACAGACAGACGGACATACAGACAGACGGACGAACATACAGACAGAAGTTCTCACAGGACAGTAATTATGTGGCTACTCTATTGTTCTCTCTATTGTTCTTTTTAGCCACGCAAAAGAAAATAGCCACATAAAAGCATTACGGAATGAATGACATCAAAGAGAAAGAACAGTTACCTATTGTCCCTCTAGCCACATAATTACTCTCCTGTGAGTGCGGACATACAGACAGACGGACAAATAGGCACACGGACGTTCTAACAGGAGAGTAATTATGTGGCTACTCTATTGTTCTCTCTATTGTTCTTTTTAGCCACACAAAAGAAAATAGCCACATAAAAGCATTACGGAATGAATGACATCAAAGAGAAAGAAAAGTTACCTATTGTCCCTCTAGCCACATAATTACTCTCCTGTGAGTGCGGACAAACAGAGAGACGGACATACAGGCAGGCGGACATACAGACAGACGGACATACAGACAGACAGACAGACGGGCAAACATCAGACGGACATACAGGCGATTGCATGACACATAAAATAAACAAACCTGTTTACGTGCTGACATATTATATGATACTGCGTTAATATATAAAACATACCTGCTAGTCATAATCAGAATTGATTGTTAAGCAGTATGATGTAGATGTAGATGTAGATAGCATACAGTCAAATAAATTATTACAATAATGCAGCATTCTATTAAGAATAAAGACATAATACTTACCTTTGATTGTTATAGTAGCCCAATTTTCTTTCCAGGCAGTACTTTGGATAAAACGTTTCCGTATTTCTCTTTAGGCCATATTTTGATATTTGTTTATAATTTTAAATAAATTATTTGTAAACTTTTGCTCGGAAGACAGGCTTATCTGTGTCTGAGCGATTTTGAACTAAAAAATGAAATGCTTATAATTATACAATATGATCAGTTATGCCCAACTTAAACCTCAAAAATACTGACAATAGCTCAACCATTTTTATAAGTATACGAGAGCATAATTATGAGCCGTGTCACGACAAAACCAACATAATGGGTTTGCGACCAGCATGGATCCAGACCAGCCTGCGCCTCCGCATTATTATTTTTTTACATGTAGCTTGACATTTGATAAGAATCCCTGTCCCCTAAATCTAGTTTTTGAGTAGAAAGTTACGTTGCTGATTCGTACCCCGGGCAGTTCGAACTCGTCCAAATAAATTACAATTGTGCTAGTTGAATTCAATTTTTGCTAGTTAAAAAAATTTTTTCACTAGCAAAAAATTGCTAGTGGCCAAAAAAGTTAAATTCGAGCCCTGCAGTATCACAATAAAAGTTTAGAACTAATAAAATTCAATAAGCACATTTTCGGTAAGTATATGGAAACATTTCCTCTACATTTTCCAAAACGGGCATAAAGTTTGTTAATAATCAAACAATTTTAAGTCCAAGATTTACATAAAAAATGTTTATATCATTTAATTTGAATAAACAGTATATAAAGCTGGAGGAAAATCTTAAGTAAAATTTGTACCATTTGCGCCCAAAAATCTCCGTTGCGTTATTTAGTCATACCGGTTCAAAAGTTTAAAGAGCTGCACAATTTCGGTACACGGTTCACTGGTCATATAATAGTGCATGGTGATATTGTACCTGTAAAATTCACTGTTACTATTCAAGTAAAACGCTATTAAGAAAACAATACAGTAATCGATTTATACCATTAAAAAAATTAAAACGGAATGAAACATCCACGTAGTGCTAAGTAACGTAAATGATACTTTCCGTTTTTTCTTTGTACCGATTTGTTTACTTCGATGTTAATTTTTCGTTTAAGTTAAGTCGTTTTTTGAAGCGGAGCATGCGCAAAACAATTTTTGTAGACGGCTCCTAATGATTTTACGCTTTAAATGACATTCGTTCACTAGCTGCAATCAAATACGCAACAAGAACTGTCGGGAGAACAGTAACGCTCGATGATTCGAAAAGTTGTCACAAGGGTGTTTCATTGAGTATAATAATGCTTACCTATATGAATACATAAAATTGTCGGAAAAGGTACAAACCCTCCAGTAGTTATTGAGATGCCAGCTTACAAGCAAAAATTTACCAAGAATTTCTAAGTCGAAAAACGGGCATAATTATGCAAAAAAGCAAATCAGAGTTATGGGACTTGTGCCAATCATCTCAGATAATCACAGAAGTTTCAATTCATTCCCTTCAGTAGTTATGGAGATACCAGCTTGCACGTAAAAAAATTTACCAAGAATTTCTAAGTCGAAAAAGGGGCATAATTATGTAAAAAAGCAAATGAGAGTTATTGGACTTGTGCCAATCATGTTAGATAATCACAGAGAACAAGTGTGTGGAGTTTCAATCCATTCCCTTCAGTAGTTATGGAGATACTAGCTTACACGCGAAAACTTAACAAAGAATTTCTAAGTCGAAAAAGGGGCATAATTAATAATAATATGTAAAAAAGCAAATCAGAGTTATGGGACTCGTGCCAATCATCTTAGATAATCACAGAGAACAAGTGTGTTAAGTTTCAATCCATTCCCTTCAGTAGTTATAGAGATACCAGCTTACACGCGAAAACTTAACCAAGAATTTCTAAGTCGAAAAAGGGGCATAATTATGTAAAAATGCAAATCGGAGTTATTGGACTTGTGCCAATCATGTTAGATAATCACAGAGAACAAGTGTGTGAAGTTTCAATCCATTCCCTCCAGTAGTTATGGAGATACCAGCTTACACGCAAAAACTTAACCACAGGGTCGCCGACGCCGACAAATGGGTGACTGCATTAGCTCGATTATTCTGTGGATAGTCGGGCTAAAAATGGATGCCGCCAGCAATCAGTCTGATGACCTCTCCAATGATGACCTCTCCAATGACTATCGTAAAGAATACCTCCGCTCGAAGAGTATTCAAGTGGGCTTATACTACTGACAACTACAATGAAACTTAGGGCCGTGTGGGTGGTGGTAGTGGCCGTGAGGGTGATAGTGCCGGTGTGTTGTGACATAGTGGATGTGGGTGGAGGTGGCTCTTGTACATGTTGCTGTGTTGGTGGTATTGGTGAAATGACCGTGTGGGTGGTATTTGCGGTGTGTATAAGCGGTGTAGGTGAGAGTGGCGGTGTAAGTGGTATTGGTGATGTCTGGTGGTAGTATAGGTGGTAGTGGCGGTGTGGGTGATAGTGGCGGAGGCGGTGTGGAAGTGGCGGTGTGAATGACGGTGTGTAGTGGCGGTGTGGGTGGCGGTGGGTACAGTGTAGTGGCAGCGGTAGCAGCAGTTTTTGTCGCAATTGCATTGATTCTTTTATTTAAACTGAAAAGCATTTTCGTGTCAAAGACATCGTGTTTTTTCTCTTGTCCCTTTGAATTATTTGCTTTAATATCTTTAAGTTTTTTTTGTCGTTCGCGGCGTGAACAGACTCAATAAAACCGAACCTTAAATTTTACAGTACTATCTAACTGTCAGACACTTCATTCTTTCCCAGAAGTAAAAAAGACAGACAAAAGCCAACAACAACAGCAACAACAAACAAAATAACAGCAAATCCAAACAAATACACATTCAAACAAATAAAAAAATACCAGCCGAACAAACAAAGGTGTAAAAACTTGTCCCCCACAAACCGAAAGTAGTCCCTATCAACAAGTTTATCATAAATTATGACCCACATATAGGACATTGTGTCATTTGATATCAGGGATTAGATATAAATAATATTATAACATAACATGCATACACAATAAACACATTATTAAAATATTTGTCATGTAAAAAAAATGACCGAAATAAAATCATGAAAATAACATGTTTACAAGTTTTGTATTGATCAAGTTTAACTATTGTTAATCTTATCCTTAATGAATAATACATAGACACAAAGAGTGCATTTTTGTATAAAAAATGACGTAAAAAGCTTGCGGGTTAAGCTCCTGATTTTTTTTTACTTTCGAAAAGTTATTCGATGCTGAATGAATATTCCGGTAAATGTAAATCATTTTGCGAATCATTTTGCGAAAAAAGGTTTGATCTCATTGCCCAATTCACATGGGAGTTGCAAATTTTAACCCCGAAGTTCACGATGTTAAAAGACCCCATTATGCCTCGGAAAACGCTTCTTCCCTTTTCTTTAGGGGGGGGGGGGTGGGATTTTTCTTTGTTGCCAAAATATAGGCGAAGTAATCCATTTGCCTTCTTTGGCTCTTTTGGCAATTTGATAGATCCCTAATTTGACCTTTATTTGAATATCAATTGATTTATCACACGCATTGACATGTGCTCTTCTGTTTACAAATATGTTGTGGTAAATTTGCATCGATTCACTAATCTGATAATTAGAATTATACAGGTATCTATGTATCTCTGCATTTGGTATAACTACAAAGTTTTAATATTTTGTGTATAGAAGTCAAAGTACAAATGCACTACAATGTATTAGTGCACAGTCCTTCTGACATGTTCTGATTAATTAATTATCAATCAAATGTATGATCGTTGAAAGAATTAATAAACTACTGATTTCTGAGGCATGACTTCTGTCTTTAAACACCTTATTAATTAAAGGGATATTCAGGCAATATAATGAAAAAATATCAAAATGATCTTATGTACTCAAATCACGCTAAAATGACGTTTCTTATAATTTCAGCATGAATTTCTGTTTAAATTCTATATATTTTGGGTTAGAAGCGTAAATATCTATATATGTTGAACAAAATTTAGACGCCAAAAGAATCACTGAATACTTGAACAAACCCTTGATGTTACAATAACAGGTATTGTGGATATTGTACGATTGAAACAAGTGTAAGTCATTCATTTGACATGTTCTTTAACGTTTCCAGAGTTCACTGTGACAACTATTGTGAAATCCTAGCGCTTTAACCTGATCCACGCGGGTCAAGTAAGGAAACCACCATTTTATTCCTTATATTGAGAAATTTTTGTTCCTTTGACTGTCTAACGTGTACATTTTGCTGGCATTTACAGAAAAATGAATGAAAAATTCAAAATTAAGAAATGAAAATTTTGTCTGTGTCTCCCTTTAAACTTTTAGTCCCGAGAATACTTGCAAGGGAAACAACTCTTTCAAAACCACAAAGGATTTTGTAAACACTGGTTATTTCCCTTTCGTAAAATATACATAATGTACGATGGGTAAATGACGTGCTTGTTAGTATGACATTTTTCTTATTTGAATTTAGATTAAAATGACAACATTTTCATTCGAATGGCATCTTTTATCTTAAATCCTATTATCACGTAAATTACAGTAAAAGTCTTCTAGCGGAATACTTATTTAGCGGAATGTTCAAGTTTTGACGGATTTCCGTTGTTTGGCGGATTTTTAGTAGGGTTGAGCCACTGTTCAAATTATAACCTTGTTAGTCCGTGTTTCACGGTTTGGGAAAAGCTGCTCAACTGAATTGAGCGTCTGTATTTATAGACTTTTTGGCGTGTTAAATTTTCCAGAATGAAATTTCGCCCGCCGCTAAAACATTCTCAAGTACTCGGCAACGGAATTAGTTAATCCAATTACAGCGTTCCGTTATAAACACAGCACAGTCAGGCTCATACGCAGTCAGATAAGATAGATCCGTCAAGGGATCCGTTAAAATGTTATTGTTCTTTTATAGAATAACCAATGAACCTTAAATTATCGCGCACATTTCTATAAAATAGTCACTCCTTTTCCAAAAGATGATTATGGTAGTTTAGTTTGCATTTACTGTAATTTTCTCGGCATTTGGCCTGATATGGAACTTAAATTTCCGCTGAATCCGTCAGCTAGAAAATGTTAATAACCACACATCATTGTGTTCTAGTGACACTTCTTTCTAGTGTATACTTTCTGCATTTATTGTAATGGAATAATAGTTTCAGGTATATTTCTACATATCTGATCGTTATTATTGTTATTTTTCTTTTGGTCAGTTGAGTAATCTACGCTTTTCAATTGTCAGGTTATTTAGCGACCCGGATCATGTTCACATAGTTCTGAACGATATTTCAATGGTTCTTTAACTCGAATCATTGAATATTTATACTGTTTACTGTAAGAAATTTAGTTGATAAACAACCACACAAATCATGGGAATGACAGATCAGAATTCAAGTAAAGGTAATATCTCACCACACTGTCAATTTGTTTACATGTCTATCCATAACAATACGAACAGACGGAGGGACGTTTGCAGGACTACAAGATACAAGAAACTTTATTTTAAGTCGGTACATATTACAAGAAACATTAGCTAATAAGCTATTTACCGACAATAAAAAAACAGCTGTAAAATATACTCAGCATACCCTTCATTTGCAACCCATAGTCAGCTAGAAATATTAAACAATAAATTGTCTCGGACAAACAGACAGACGGACATACAGACAGACGGACAAATTGACAGACGGATAAACAGACAGACGGACGAACAGACAGACGGACGAAGAGACAGACGGACATACAGGCAGACGGACGTTCAAACAGGAGAGTAATTATGTGGCTACTCTATTGTTCTCTCTATTGTTCTTTTTAGCCACACAAAAGAAAATAGCCACATAAAAGCATTACGGAATGAATGACATCAAAGAGAAAGAAACAGTTACCTATTGTCCCTCTAGCCACATAATTACTCTCCTGTGAGTGCGGAACATACAGACAGACGGACAAACAGACAAACGGACAAACAGACAGACGGACATACAGGCAGACGGACATACAGACAAAAGGACACACAGACAGACGTACATACAGACAGCCGGATATACAAACAGACGGACAAACATACAGACGGACAAACAGACAGACGGACATACAGACAGACGAACATACAGACAGACAGACATACAGGCGATTGCAGGACTTAAAATATACAAATTAGTTTTAGTGCCGACATGTCCATATCATATGATACTGTGTTGATATATAGAACATAATCAGATTTGATTGTTAAGCAGTATGATGTAGATGTAGATGTAGATGTATATAGTCAAATACATAATAAATTATTACAATAATGCAGCATTCTATTAAGAATAAAGACATAATACTTACCTTTGATTGTTATAGTAGCCCAATTTTCTTTCCAGGCAGTACTTTGGATAAAACGTTTCCGTATTTCTCTTTAGGCCATATTTTGATATTTGTTTATAATCTTAGGTAAATTATTTGTAAACTTTTGCCCAGAAGACCTGCTTATCTATTTCTGAGCCATTCTGAATTTTAAATGAAAATCTTAATCTCACAATAATATATACATGTTTATGATCAGTTATGCCCAACTTAATCCTCGAAAATACTGACAATCGCTCAACCATTGATAGATCCTCACTCTGACATTTAATTTGAATAACAATAAATGTACCCACATATACCATGTGCTCTTTTGTTAACAAACCTGATGTGGTGAAATTGTTATTGTATAATTAGAATTAGACAGGTCAGGGATCAATGCATTTTAAACGGTCAGTCTATATTTAATCACTACTAATAAACCGATGACATGGCTAAACACACATATTAACATTTTCTGTTGTTGTATTTTTTATCAGAAAGACATATTTAAACAAACGAAAGTCCGTTATGAGGTCAATCTGTGGCACGTGCACAGATATAATCTACTCGGACAGACCCGGTCATGTAAAAAAAATACGTGAAAATAGAAACAAAGAAAACATTAATTGTAACCAGAAATTTAAAACGAAAAAAAAAATGTAAAAATGATTTTCATTAGTATACATGTCATGAAAAATCTGAAGACAACTTTTTAATCAAAGATAATGTTTATTGAATGCACTATGCAATTATTCCAACATCCCTTTATTAAATCTTTAAAACAAAATAGTGGACAGCATATTAAAGTTAAGACACGTGACTTATTCAATCGCGTAATTGGAGAGGTCATCAGACCTCTCCATAGTGTTCAGACTGATTGCTGGCGGCATCCATTTTTGCGTATCTGATTGTAGTGAATGAATCTCATTTTAACCGTAGAATCATTAGGAGCAGTCTACAAAAAATGTTTTGCGCATGCCCCGTTTCAAAATACGGCTTAACTTAAACGAGAAATTAACATCGAAGTGAACAAATCGGTACATAGAAAAATCGGAAAATATCATTTACGTTACTTAGCACTACGTGGATGTTTCATTCCGTTTAACCTTTTAAACTGTATAAATCGATTACCGTATTGTTTTCTGAATAACGTTTTACTATTTCATGTTCCGATAAATAGTAATAGTGAACATTATAGCTACAATATCACCATGCACTATTATATGACCGAGTGAACCGTGTATTGAACCGGTATGACTAAATAACGCAACGGAGATTTTTTGGCGCAAATGGCACAAATTTTACCTCAAGTTTGATTTCTTCTAATATTGTGGTTGGAGGCATGCAGCTTTAAATACTGTTTATTCCAATAAACAGTATATAACAGTATATACTGTTTATTCCAATCAAATGATATAAACATATTTTATGTAAACCCTGGACTTAAAATTGTTTGATTAACATACTTTATACTCGTTTTGTAAAATGTAGAGGAAATGTTTCCTTATACTTAACAAAACAGTAACCGAAATTTTTCTTATTCTCCCTCGCCGAAAGGCGGCGGGGATATAGAAATAGTCTCCGTCCGTCCGTCCGTCCTTCCGTCATTCCGTCCTTTCGTCCGTCCTTTCGTCCGACATTTTTGTCCGGAGCATATCTCAAAAAGTATTTGAGATATCAACATGAAACTTCATAGGTGGATATATCTCACTCAGGAGGTGTGCAGTGCACAAGAATAATAACTCTACCTTTCATAATTATTGAGTTATTGTCCTTTGTTATTTTTCATACTTAATTTTTCATTTGAGTGACTCATAACTCAAAAAGTTTTTGAGATGTCAACATGAAACTTCATAGGTGGATAGATCTTATTGAGGAGGAATGCTGAGCACAAGAAAGATAACTCTTCCCATTATAATTTTTGAGTTATTGCTCTTTGATATTTTTCATACTTTTTGTCCGGAGCATATCTTAAAAAGTGTTTGAGTTATCAACTTGAAACTTCATAGGTGGATAGATCAAACTAGGGAGGAGTGCAGTGCATAAGAATGATAACTCTACCCTGCATAATTTTTCAGTTATTGCCCTTTGTTATTTTTCAAACTTAATTTTTGTCCAGAGCATAACTCAAAATGCTTATGAGATATCAACATGAAACTTCATAGGTGGATAGATCTCACTCAGGAGGTGTGCAGTGCACAAGAATGATAACTCTACCTTTCATAATTTTTGAGTTATTGCCCTTTGTTATTTTTCATACTTAATTTTTCACCTGAGTGGAGCATAACTCAGAGTCTTTGAGATGTCAACATGAAACTTCATAGGTGGATAGATCTTATTGAGGAGGAATGCTGTGCACAAGAACGATAACTCTTCCCATTATAATTTTTGAGTTATTGCCCTTTGTTATTTTTCATACTTTTTGTCCGGAGCTTATCTCAAAAAGTGTTAGAGGTATCAACTTGAAACTTCATAGGTGGATAGATCTCATTGAGGAGGAGTGCAGCACACAAGAATGATAACTCTACCCTGCATAATTTTTCAGTTATTGCCCTTTGTTATTTTTCATGCTTAATTTTTGTCCAGAGCATTACTATAAAAGCCTTTGAGATATCAACATGAAACTTCATAGGTGGATAGGTCTCATTGAGGAGGAGTGCAGCACACAAGAATGACAACTCTACCCTGCATGATTTTTCAGTTATTGCCCTTTGTTATTTTTCATGCTTAATTTTTGTCCAGAGCATAACTATAAAAGCCTTTGAGATATCAACTTGAAACTTCATAGGTGGATAGATCTCATTGAGGAGGAGTGCAGCACACAAGAATGATAACTTACCCTGCATTATTTTTCAGTTATTGCCCTTTGTTATTTTCAGCTATCAGTATTCACATAGGTTTCAAATCTGTAATCACTTCAGCCATCAGTTTTCATTACCAAAAGACCTCTTAAAATTGAATTATTCTGCTCTACTACATATATATTCTTCCAATGAGCAAACACATTCGGCGAGGGATGGCCATGTTGACATGGCTCTTGTTGAACTTTACAAGAAACTTTTATTTTGATACTACTTTTAATAAATATATACTTTTTCTACAAAGGGAACTAAATTTAAAATACAAATGTAAATGATATGTATCATATAATTTACATTTAGTAATTTTACATTTTATGCAGAAAAAGTATCCCTAATGCGCCACAAAAAAAGTCCATTTCTTCGGCATATAATCTATCAAAACATTAAAAAAGATGAAGTGTAAGACAATCTTTCATTGCAATATATATAATAAATATTATTTTGTTAAATAATTGTAATTTATAATCATTCATTGTGTCTTTTATGCCATATAATATCCCCAAATATTTTCGAATTAAACAAATCTTCCACAGCAGCAAAAATACCTCTCGCATGCTTCTTTTTAAAGAAGCAAACTTTGTTTTTTAAAGCGGTTATTCTGACATTAAGGTTTGACTATCGTAATGAAATACCTCCGCTCGAAGAGTATTCAAGTGGGTTAATACTACTGACAACTACAATGAAACTTAGGGCCGTGGGTTTAAACCCCAAAAGGGTCAACTTGTGTGAAGGCAGTGGTTACTGACCGTAGCGTAAGTGGTGTAACACAAGTTTACGCAGAAAACATCTTTATTCATTATGGAAGATGCCATGTACTACGAGTCACTGTTTAAATTTTTATTGATTTCCATTATAAACAATTTATTTTTTGTTGTTGAAAAAAAAATGCACTAGATATTAAAGGAACATTAATAATTTTCAAACACAGATCAAGTATTTTCATCTTAAATGGTCTAATAATGACAGAAAAATAGAAATATCATGTAAAAGTGCTATGTACTTCATGTACTTTATTTGAAGTAATTCCCCAGAGCTAAATCAGTAACGTACCGGAAAACGGTGTTTAGCTATGTTTTCGAAAAGGTCAAATTATTCTTAAAAATAAAATAAACAGAAGATGGATAGATGGTCGAATGAATGAATGAGTGAGTGAGTGCATGCATGCATGAGTGAGTGAGTGAATGAAAGACGTACTTGAAGGTAAAGAAAAATAAAATGAACCGTATTAATATCTATGTATAAATACATATTTTGTGTTTGATTGGAAAATGATATGCTCCTTGGAAAAAGACAGAGTTCATTAAGTACAGAGTAGATCTACTACTGCACGGGTATAAACAACTCCATATTTTAATTTTTTATGTTTCATACAGATGGAGGTGGCTAGTGAGGAGTTATTGTAGAATAATTAAACATTGTAAAATCGAATTTGTATATTTCAATAATTTGTGTCAAAGTTTCATTTCTTATTTGCTTGTATGCGTCTACTAACGCTTTATGACGTCGTCGTTTCATTTCTGATGACGTCATTTTATTTCTATTTATAGAAGCGAGTATAACCTCTGTGACGTATGATGTGTCGTCATATTGTAATTTACTATTAAACAATTTGCTCGGAAATTCTATTGTTTCTTTCAAGTAGCCTTGTATTTTAAAAGCGGTCCATATTCTTTGTATTAATTTTTGGCCATATACGCAGGTTCCCTTTTTCGTTATCTTATTTTTATTCATCACTGTTTGAACAATTCCTGGAATAGTTGTTTCAATTCTGTGTTCATGTAACGCTGATAGAATCGTGGCAAGCTTTTCATCAGGTACACTGAACGCTTTCAATGCCTGCTCTACGTCTTTTGAAAAGCTTTCTTGTTTTACAAGTATATAAGCGTTTACATCACACGGACGACATAGATTATAAATCGGTGCCCAGTGCCGATTTAATGTCTGCTCCCTCCCTACTTCATTAATTATGAAATCAAGAAATTCCTGAAATGTGACGTCATCGGGACAATTATGACGTTTCAACGCCGGTCTAAATTGCATGATGTTTTTATTCAAGCTTTTATCAAGGCATTGATACGATTTATCTATGAACGCTGAAAACAGACGACTGAACGGGTCACGTGACACGATGACAGACAAAGAATTCTTTCTCTGTTGACTGTCAAATTTTAGAGTAAATTTCCAAGTCAAGCCATGGACACGTGACCTTGCTTTAGAAAACACAGTCACTGAATTCTCATCTTCATTTTCAAGAATGTAAAATGCTTGCATCCAGAAAGTCGATCCTGATTTTGGAACCTTGCAATATGAAAATCCGTAAGTTTTAGAGTAGTAGTACCTTGTATTATTTTTACCTTTGTACATAAGGTCCCGAAATAAATCTGTGTCTCTACAAACTGTTTTAATTTTATTTATTCTTTGTTTTTGAACTGTTGGATACATTTGTCTTAAAAGAGCTACTGCTCCCGTTTTGTTGTTTACACTTTCCTTTAAATTATTTGAACCATTTGGCGTTTTCTTATTACTCTGCTCGTGCAGTTTTTGAATTATATGTGTCAACATTGCCTCGGGAAATTGATCTGTTGTTGACGATGCTCTTGTAGTTGTTGTTGTTGCTGTTGTTGTTGTTGTTGTTGTTTCTAGTGTACTTGATACTTTAATCTCTTTTGAATTACGAGAAACATTGGTGCTGCTTTTACGAAAACCTTTGAAGTTGGAGCCTGAAGTGCAAATATATATTGTTTTGTATAATTAATGTTCTACTAAAATTCATATTAAGGATTAAAAGATAAACATTTGACAAGCACATGTTTTATAAAACAATACTCTATTTTTTTTAACTGTTACACTGCACTACTGTTATTTTATATATACATATATACATCATGTTATGCACATACTTATATAGATCTATGTATATGCAGTGTGTTTCCTTTTCCAACATGTTACAAGCAAATGTTATAATTAGAATACTAATTGGATCTTCATGACACCTTGGTAGCAATCCCAAGCTGCCTCTTGATATAAGCTACCTACACACTAAGTTTGGTGTCAATAGGCCAAAGCAAACTAAAGTAATTGAGCAGAAACCAAAAGTTGACGCCCGCCCGCCAGCCCGCCTGCCCGCACGCCGGCTTCCGCATTACAATAACCCGGTTTTCGTTAAAAACCTGATTAAAAATGTTATAAAGAAATTGAAAGAAGTAAGGAAATAAGGTTGTTTTTGTTTGAATCTATTTCTGTAACTCATAAATAATGGAGATATATGTAAGAAGCTTAACTCTTAAAAGTTGTTGCAAATAAAATAAGTACTGAATTGATTAGTATTATTGAAATTCATTAGAACAAATTTTGTAAAATGATATTTATACCTTTCACATTACTTCATACCTTTCACATGATTTTTTTATCTGCAGTCAAAAAATATATATTTTTTTAAAGTAAAAAAATACAAAAAAAAAACGGACAATGGAAAAACGCATTTTATTTTATCCATATTTCATTTATAAGTATATAGTAAATTAACACATATTGAAAATTAAACACACAAAAAATAAACATTAAAAAAAGCATGGAAATATAAAGATTTAACCTGAAGTGAAATAAAAAGTTCCATTGTTTTCCAAGGACAGGCACAATACGAATGTTATACCAATCGCAATACAAATAAACACCAAGTAACACACCTTCATGTTTCCAAATACAGGATCCCTATAACAGTTTCTACCCTATAGCAGTAAACATAAATACTTAATCTTGACTATTGGTATGCGTGCAGAGTAACATTAAACTATTTATATCCGTGCGAATTCTGTAAATAATATATCAATGAGGTATTTATATGTCAAGAATGTCGCGTGATTATATTTTTTAAACTAAGCAATTGCTTCTATTGACCGTCGATCAGTGCGGCAAAATCAGATCAAATGTAATAAAAAAGTTATATGAAAAGCTAAATATAAAAGCTAAATTATTACGGAGTGTCGGCGCTTCCACTCCAAGTATCCTAACACCGGCTCAACCAGTATTCATTCCAAGTACCCTTACACCGGCTCAACCAGTATTCATTTCAAGTACCCTAACACCGGCTCAACCAGTATTCATTTCAAGTACCCTAACACCGGCTCAACCAGTATTCATTCCAAGTACCCTAACACCGGCTCAACCAGTATTCATTCCAAGTACCCTAACACCGGCTCAACCAGTATTCATTCCAAGTACCCTAACACCGGCTCAACCAGTATTCATTCCAAGTACCCTAACACCGGCTCAACCAGTATTCATTTCAAGTACCCTAACACCGGCTCAACCAGTATTCATTTCAAGTACCCTAACACCGGCTCAACCAGTATTCATTCCAAGTACCCTAACACCGGCTCAACCAGTATTCATTCCAAGTACCCTAACACCGGCTCAACCAGTATTCATTTCAAGTACCCTAACACCGGCCCAACCAGTATTCATTTCAAGTACCCTAACACCGGCCCAACCAGTATTCATTCCAAGTACCCTAACACCGGCTCAACCAGTATTCATTCCAAGTACCCTAACACCGGCTCAACCAGTATTCATTCCAAGTACCCTAACACCGGCTCAACCAGTATTCATTCCAAGTACCCTAACACCGGCTCAACCAGTATTCATTCCAAGTACCCTAACACCGGCTCAACCAGTATTCATTCCAAGTACCCTAACACCGGCTCAACTAGTATTCATTCCAAGTACCCTAACACCGACTCAACCAGTATTCATTCCAAGTACCCTAACACCGGCTCAACTAGTATTCATTCCAAGTGCCCTAACACCAGCTCAACAAGTATTCATCCCAAGTACCCTAACACCGGCTCAACCAGTATTCATTCCAAGTACCCTAACACCGGCTCAACCAGTATTCATTCCAAGTACCCTAACACCGGCTCAACTAGTATTCATTCCAAGTACCCTAACACCGACTCAACCAGTATTCATTCCAAGTACCCTAACACCGGCTCAACCAGTATTCTTTCCAAGTACCCTAACACCGGCTCAACCAGTATTCATTCCAAGTACCCTAACACCGGCTCAACCAGTATTCATTCCAAGTACCCTAACACCGGCTCAACTAGTATTCATTCCAAGTACCCTAACACCGACTCAACCAGTATTCATTCCAAGTACCCTAACACCGGCTCAACCAGTATTCATTCCAAGTACCCTTACACCGGCCCAACCAGTATTCATTCCAAGTACCCTAACACCGGCTCAACCAGTATTCTTTCCAAGTACCCTAACACCGGCTCAACCAGTATTCATTCCAAGTACCCTAACACCGCCTCAACCAGTATTCATTCCAAGTACCCTAACACCGGCTCAACTAGTATTCATTCCAAGTACCCTAACCCCGGCTCAACCAGTATTCTTTCCTAGTACCCTAACACCGGCTCAACCAGTATTCATACCAAGTAACATAACACCGGCTCAACCAGTATTCATTCCAAGTACCCTAACACCGGCTCAACCAGTATTCATTCCAAGTACCCTAACACCGGCTCAACCAGTATTCATCCCAAGTAACCTAACACCGGCTCAACCAGTATTCATTCCAATTAACCTAACACCGGCTCAACCAGTATTCATTCCAAGTACCCTTACACCGGCTCAACCAGTATTCATTCCAAATACCCTTACACCGGCTCAACCAGTATTCATTCCAAGTAGCCTAACACCGGCTCAACCAGTATTCATTCCAAGTAGCCTAACCCCGGCTCAACCAGTATTCTTTCCTAGTACCCTAACACCGGCTCAACCAGTATTCATTCCAAGTAGCCTAACACCGCCTCAACCAGTATTCATTCCAAGTAACCTAACCCCGGCTCAACCAGTATTCTTTCCTAGTACCCTAACACCGGCTCAACCAGTATTCATACCAAGTAACATAACACCGGCTCAACCAGTATTCATTCCAAGTACCCTTACACCGGCTCAACCAGTATTCATTCCAAGTGCCCTAACACCGGCTCAACCAGTATTCATTCCAAGTACCCTTACACCGGCTCAACCAGTATTCATTCCAAGTACCCTAACACCGGCTCAACCAGTATTCATTCCAAGTGGCCTAACACCGGCTCAACCAGTATTCATTCAAAGTACCCTAACACCGGCTCAACCAGTATTCATTCCAAGTACCCTTACACCGGCTCAACCAGTATTCATTCCAAGTACCCTAACACCGGCTCAACCAGTATTCATTCCAAGTACCCTAACACCGACTCAACCAGTATTCATTCCAAGTACCCTAACCCCGGCTCAACCAGTATTCATTCCAAGTACCCTAACACCGGCTCAACCAGTATTCATTCCAAGTACCCTTACACCGACTCAACCAGTATTCATCCTAAGTAAATTATTTCCAATTTCGGAATCAACTATTCTAGTGGAGCAGAAAAATTAACACTGAAATGAAAAAAAAAATTGACCGCACTGATTATATTCTAATATTATTTTTCTTGGGACGTTAATCTTTAGTTTAATGGTACATTGTATTTATTTATTCTATTATTTCGACCAGTGCAGATCAAATTCAGTCGGCGCGTCCATGTTGTCTGTACTTGGTATGCACTGTTTTCTATTCAGTCAATAATTTTTCTTCAGTAACAATGATGAATAGTTTTTTGTCCAGATTAAATAACGACAAATCAATGGATAGGTCACGGCCACGTGTCTTTATATAACACCAGTACCAGTTAGTTCCAGGAAGCAGACTCGAGAATGCTTGATTCAAGTTGCAAGAATTTTTAAGTTGAAAGAACTTAAATCGCAATCGAGCTTAAATAAATACTAGTATGTTTAAACCAAAGTCCATTGAAGTATAGCCTGACTAGGGTTAAAATATCATATAGTTCAAGAAATTTAAATTATTCTGAATTTACGAAAGCTTTATTTAATTAATTGAAATATGCTTATTAAAAATAAATGTTTTTAACATTTCGAGAATATTTTCCTCAAGGTAATAATTAATTATAATTAACTTAATTAATGTAGAAATTGAAATATTGAATTTCCTGCTCATTTTCCTTCTTTTTTACAGCTATCAACATTGTGTCTAATACCAAAATTGTTAAAATCAATACAACTTTTTATTCTGGTTACCTTTTTTTATGAAAATTTAGAAACTGTAAGCAAAAGTCGATGCTAGTTGGTGTGGACAGTAAGAAACATTAACATGAACTGTCTTAATCAGACTGAACGTGCAATTTTTGATATTGATAAACAATGTATTTTTATCATGAAAAAAGAAGAAATTTTACCAAGCATTCGGCGATTTCATTCCATATCAATTATCTCATGTAATGTCAAACTCTTAAACATTACACTGACTCATTTAGTAATGGGGATGAACTATTATCCGGTATTTGACATACTCTTTAATAAATATGTGAAACTTTCATGTGGAATGTAAATATGTGCATATTTCTAAAACTCTACAAACAGCTCCCTGAACTTGTGCGTATATATATTAATAATATACCTGCTCATCTGGAAGCATGTTCCTGTAAAACAAAGAATAATATTATTAGTTTTTACATTTGATACCCACCTCGTTAGCTATTGATATCTGTAATAATAATAAAGGTGCCATGCGACAATGGTAATGTTGAACGCTTCAATTACATTAAAGAACAATGGAGATCTAATCGTATATTTGTGACATCGGATTCCTGGTATATAATATCATGACATTACGGATCATCAATGACAATGATGTGAAATTATATGACATTGATCTTTTATAATCAGCTAGAATTCAACAGTATTATATACCAAAGCTGTGTTTTCTTCTTTACATTTTACATGACAATTTATATATATAGTCAGTGTCAATTTGCGAGTAACATCTTGCATACAGATGTACCCCAGTAAAATTGAAAACTCTTTTTACTTCTCTTTTATCATTTATTTTGTAATTATATTACTTGGTCTGAAATCATTGGAACATATATCCAAAGTTTTAAGTCTGAGATCACTGGCACATGTATACACAGTTATTATTATGAAATCATTAGAACATGTTTTCCCAGTTTCAACAGTTATTACACTGATATCATTAGAACGTGTTTTAACAGTTCTCAGTCTGAGGTCATGGAGTCGTGTATCAACTTTTTTAACCTCAAGATAATTGTAACGTGTATTCCGTTTTAACTTTTAGATCATTTGATCACATTTTCACAGCCCTTCTCTGTGTTGATTCCAGCGTATATCAACAGTTTTAACTTTAAGATCATTGTAACGTGTAAAAGCATCAAGAGTCCAAATGTTTGTAAATTTCCGTTTATTCAATGAAAACTCAAATCTTGTTGTTATGAGTAAAAATGTTGCCAAGGTTACAAATCACGTGTCTGAACTAATATGTAACATTTAATCCACATTGGGCATATATACTATCTCAAAATATGCAAAATAATTACTTACCAGTATGCAACGTGATATAATTTTTGTGATAAAATTTTGTCATATTTAAAACTTCAAGTTATACATTAAAGCTTTTACATGCATTGTGAATATTTATATATTTCTTATGATACAAATACATTTTCTTCTCATGTTTAATTTTACTCATCTGGTGGCATGCTGCTTTAAGTCTAGTAATTGTGAATGAAGCTTTGACAAAATAAGGATTTCGTTTTGTTTCGTTTATTGATATTTGAAAAAATTGAAACTATCCTTTTAATAAGTTGTATCTTTAATGACAATGTTTGATACAACAACTAATTACACAGAAACACTATGACAAATGAAGTTGTAACTTGAGATGGTAACTAGAGGCGAAACTTATGTTCAAATAAAATCTCTTTTTCTTTCCTTATATTGAAAAATTTATTTGCAATGCAATATAAACCCTAACGGCAGTTATATGAATTCACAGAATAAGAAAATACGTCGCAGTCACCGTGAAACACGTGCACGGAATGATACAGAAAATATTGCGGAATAATTAGGTCATTATAAGAGGTTTGTACATATATTTGGCTAAAAATGAAGTTTGCTCAGGCAGAACAAGCACCGAGCATGATCTGGTACTGCAATGTCCATGTTAACCAAATTCAAGTCTAGATCAAAATTATTATTTATCATTATTATTATTATTATTATTATTACATATGTATTATTATTATTATCATCATCATCGTTATCGTTATTATCATGATTATGATTATTATTATTATTATCATTATCATTATTATTATTATTATCATTATCAATATTATTATTATTATTATTATTATCATTATCATTATTAAGATTATTATTATTATTATTATTATCATTATCATAATTATTATTATTATTCGTATTTTTATTATTATTATTATTATCATAATCATTATCATTATCATTATTATTATTACTTTTATTATATCATTATCATTATAATTATTTGTCTTTATACTTACGGCATTGTATATATACAGTATTAAACAGTGATTTTTACCTGCATAGATGTAATCGTTCAAATAGTTAATGTGATGCTGTTAATTAGTTCGAACAAGCACTGTTCAAAAATTAAAACTCGATAAAAAGATAAAGAAAATGGTTATTATCGCTCCATGAGTGTTAAATGGAGGTTGAACGTTGTATATTTTAGTGTTTTTTTTTAGTTGGTAATAATGATAATGATAATCATAAGGTACTTAAATTTGTTATATTATCATAGATTTCAAACAGTTCGCGCTTCAAGTAAGTTGTATCCTCAAAGTGTTTACAATAAATTGAAATGCAAACATTAAAAGAAATCTAACAAAAGCTCCTTGCTGTTTGATACTATAATAAATGGGCACTACTGGGTCTAGAGTTTGATTTGATGCAAGTTTCTTACACACATAATCCAATAGAAGATAATTCAAATGTATTACATGTACAATAAGGGGCGTCCTTTACCGAGACTTCAAATCAATTGGCCCTCACCGCTGTGGGTTCGAATCCCGTCAGGCACTTTAGATTCTTTCATGTGAGGAAGCTATTCAGCTAGCTTACGGAACGTCGGTGGTTCTACTCAGGTGCCCGTTTGTGCATAAAACATGCACGGAAGGGCACTTGAGGTCTTCCTCCACCCGTGAAGCTGGAACGTCGCTATAATGACCTAAACATGAAACCCAATCAATCAATCAATCAACCAGTCAGTCAGTCAATCAATCAATCAATCAATCAAGCAATCAATCAATCAATCAATCAAATCAATCAAACACACTATAATCAGTTGACTCGCCTAATCTGCAGACGATAAAAAATGAAAATTGCACACCTTTACACAGATAAGTTAATTAAAATCCGTGCAATGAATAAAATATCAGGTGGTGAAGTTAAAAGGGATTATTTTATTACGGTATTGTTATTTGAATCGCACAGTTCAATTGTCATTGGAAATTCATACAAGACAACCTCGAAAAAGCTTTAAAAGAAAAAGAAATTGAAAAATTTGAATACATAAACAGGTACAGTACCTATTCCTTATTTAAATTGAAACGAAAGTTTATAGGGACTCCACTTAGGTTTTTAGACACGAATGGACAAAACGTATTTTTTTCAAGACTTTAGTATTTAGACCGTTTTCTCAAATCGATGCCAAGCGATAATCAGTTTATTACACATATTGGCCAATAAGTGAAAAAAGTTGCAACGCTTTTCACTCATATCGGCCGAAAACCGCATACAAATCGATTATCAATTTTGTAATATTATCTATTGCATAGTTTTCCGTTTTAAGTGCACTAGTTGATTTATGAGAAACTTTCAAATATTATGATTTTAGGCTATTTGATCTCAATGGAGTTCCTTTAATAATTGACCAAAGAAATATAAAAAAAATCGAACACGATAACGGTTACATTACTTGGTGGTACCATTATAATATAATGGGTTGTGCTAGTTATTTAATTATAAAAGTTTGCCTTTTTATTGGAATAGAATAGAATTAAAGTTGGCATCGACACATACACCAGAGTAGGGTAATGGTAAATATATCTTATGGAAAATTGTTTTGTTTCTCATTGTATGTATTTGTTTATTTGAATTCGATAAAATATTACGCTTTTATATGACAATTATCGACACCCCATACATGTCAATATGAATGTAAACAGATAATGAAAGGAATAGCGGATTCAAACTATAAAACAGAATGAATCAATGCTCATATTTTGTGATAATGTGTTTGTAGGGTTATGCAAATACAGCTTATACTGAAAATTCAAATATTGTTTAAGCCGGTGCTATGGGGGCTTTAGATTGCGTCTATTGAACAGACATTGTCAGCAAAGTTAATGAAATGCGTTTTATTTACTTGAGCAGCATGGGACTTCCTTTTTCCTTTTATTTATTTTAACAGCATTCATCGTTTAAATGGAACTTCCTTTTTCCTATATGCAAAAGTTCTCAATTCAAATATTGTAACATCATTCATCGTTTAAATGGAACTTCCTTTTTCCTAAATGCAAAAGTTCTCAATTCAAATATAAGTATTCAGTGAGAGAGTGGTGATCTGATTGGTTGGTTTCGATTTCTAAAAATTGAAGTTAAAACGAGCATGAAGGATGATACAGTTTATATCTTGCCCGTCGTTTATTTTAGTAGAATGAATACAGAAAATCTAGATAAGTTTGATTGCTTTACAGTGGCTTGATTATAAATTAAAGTGAATAAGTCCGCACTGGTTATATTTTCTAAGAAAAATGACATGAATATAACATTCTGTTAATCACACACATTAAGAGTAACCGTGTAATATTTACTTATCATAATTAAAGCACGCTTATTTCTGATCGTCATAAGTAAATCACGCTTATTATTTAGTATCATCATAAGTAAGAGCACGCTAACTTCTACACATCACATGCTTTCTTATTTACACCCATCATAAGCTTTCTTATTTCTACTCCTCATAAGTGAAAGCACGCTTATTTCTACTCCTCATATTTAAAGCACGCTAATTTCTACTCATCATAAGCTTTCTTATTTTTACTCCTCATAAGTAAGAGCACGCTTAATTTCAATCATTAATAATTAAGTAAGAGCACGCTTATTTCTTCTCATCATAAGTAAAGACGCATATTTCGACTCATCAAAAGTTTTAAAAACACGCTTATTTGTACTCCACATATTTAAAGCAAGGTAATTTCTACTAATTATAAGTAAAGCACGCAAAACTCTATTCGTCATATATATCTACTCATCATAAATAAAGAATGTATATTTTTTAACTCATCGTCATTATAAGTATACTGATCGTCATATTTTGATTCCTATCGAAAGGTATTTAAAATTATTGATGCACTGTCTCTGAACATGTTAATATGTTCTACATTGTATTTATAACTAGTTTCTGTTCGTTAACATTTTCATATGATATAAAATGCGTTTTTCCATTGTCCGTTTTTTTGTTTGTTTTTTTTTTTTACTTTAAAAAAATATTTTTTGACTGCAAGCTTAACCCTTAAAAGTTGTTGCAAATAAAATAAGTACTGAATTGATTAGTATTATTGAAATTAATTAGAACAAATTTTGTAAAATGATATGTATACCTTTCACATAACTTCATACCTTTCACATGATTTTATACCTTTAACATTATTTTACATCTTTAACAATATTTTATATCTTTCACATGATTTTTTTATCTGCAGTCAAAAAATTTTTTTTTTAAAGTAAAAAAAAAAACAACAACAAAAAAAACGGACAATAGAAAAACGCATTTTATTTTATCCATATTTCATTTATAAGTATATAGTAAATTAACACATATTGAAAATTAAACACACAAAAAATAAACATTGAAAAAAGCATGGAAATAAAAAGATTTAACCTGAAGTGAAATAAAAAGTTCCATTGTTTTCCAAGGACAGGCACAATACGAATGTTATACCAATCGCAGTACCAATAAACACAAAGTAACACACCTTCATGTTTCCAAATACAGTTTCTACCCTATAGCAGTAAACATAAATACTTAATCTTGACTATTGGTATGCGTGCAGAGTAACATTAAACTATTTATTTCCGTGCGAATTCTGTAAATAATATATCAATGAGGTATTTATATGTCCAGAATGTCGCGTGATATTATTTTTTAAAACTCAGAAATTCCTTCTATTGACCCGTAAATCAATGCGACAAAATCAGATCAAATGTAATAAAAAAAGTTAATAACCTCAAAGTTTTAAACTTCCCTGCGAAAAAGCTATCCAGCTAGCTTATGGAACGTCGTTGCTATTACTCTGGTGCCCGTTCGTGCTTAAAGTAATGCATTAAGGGAAACCTGGCGTCATTCCTCCATCAGTAAAGCTGGGAAGGCACCATATGACCTTTACAGTATCAGAGTAACTAAAAACAACAGGAACAAAGCTCCTTTGAATTAAGTTCCAGTTCATTATTAAAAGAATATGTTTGTTTTAGTAACATACATGTTAAAGTGTTGATTTGTGTTACTTACGATAATGTTTTCAAATTGCTTAAATATTGTGCACATTTACATATTAAAATGATTTTAATCAACCCTCTAGGTAAAAGAGGACTGGAAAGATATGAAATTATGTAGCTAAAGGCTGTCACCATTTCATGTCCACTTTAATTTATTCTTCACTTAATATCGTAGAAACTTGATATACTAGTACGCGTATAAATAAACATTCATCAGACACTGCTTTACTGGTTTTGTATACTTCATTGACTTATGTAAGATAAAATATTGTTTGTACGTAAAAGTTATTACATGACAATATGATAGCAGTTGTATTATTTTTCTTAGACAGAATTTAACTCTGTGAAAGAAAACAGCAACAACAACAAAAACGTGTTTCTATAACTCTAAAAAGCAAATTTCTTAACTTTCCGTATTTATCTATTGTCTGTTTATTTATAATATATGTGCTCATCTGTGAGGTGTGTGCCTGTAAAACAAAGAATATTATTAGTTTTTCCACATTTGATACCGCCTCGTTAGCTATTGATATCTGAAACAATAATAAAGGTGTCATGCGGCAATGGTAATGTTGAACGCTTCAATTACATTAAGAACAATGGAGATCTAATCGTATATTTGTGACATCGGATTCCTGGTATATGAACTCGTGATATTATGGATCATCAATGACAATGATGTGAAATTATATGACATTGATCTTTTATGATAAGCTAGAATTCCACAGTATTATATACTAAAGCTGTGTTTTCTTCTTTACATTTTACATGACAATTTATATCTATAGACAGTGTCAGTTTGCAAGTAACATCTTGCATAGAGATGTACCCCAGTAAAATTGAAAACTCTTTTTACTTCTCTTTGATCATTTTCTTTGAATTTACATTTCTTAGGCGGCGCCCCACTGTGTTCCTCAGATGTATGTCTATGTTGTTTCATACTGTTTTGGTGACACTTTTGCTTGTGTCCCTTGTTGTTTTCTCGTCTACGGTAAGTATCTTCCCCATTGCCTCTAGTTTTTATTTCTTTGATTAATCCCCCCCCTTCCACCGGTCTCCTGTCCCCTTCCCCTTTGTGGGCCTATTATTATTTTCTTTGAATTCCTAATCAGTTACAAATTATTTATCATTTAATGATTAACGTGTCTTTGCCCTGTCCTTTTCATGTTTGGGGTCCGCCTGGGCTCCTTGCCATTGGTTCTTGTTGCTTGGTCATATGGGGGTTGCGTTCATTGAACGCCGCCTTTCCTTGTTGATCTTGTTTATCATATTTTAATCTGAGATCATTGTAAAATGTATCGACAGTTTTTAAACTGAGATCATTTGATCATGTTTCCAAAGTTTTAAGTCTGAGATCACTGGCGCATGTAACCACAGTCTTAGTATGAAATCGTTAGAACATGTTTTAACAGTTCCAACAGTTATTACTCTGAGATCATTAGAACGTGTTTTAACAGTTCTCAGTCTGAGGTCATGGAGACGTGTAACTCAGAGCTTGTTGTTATGAGTAAAAATGTTACCAAGGTTACAAATCACGTGATCAACTATTTTAACTTCAAGATCAATGAAACGTGTATTCAGTTTTAACTTTTAGATCATTTGATCACATTTTCACAGCCCTTCTCTGTGTTGATTCCAGCGTATATCAACAGTTTTAACTTTTAGATCACTTGATCACATTTTCACAGTCCTTCTCTGTGTTGATTCCAGCATATATCAACCGTTTTAACTTTTAGATCATTTGATCTCATTTTCACAGCCCTTCTCTGTGTTGATTCCAGCGTATATCAACCGTTTTAACTCTTAGATCATTTGATTACATTTTCACAGTCCTTCTCTGTGTTGATTCCAGCGTATATCAACAGTTTTAACTTTTAGATCACTTGATCACATTTTCACAGCTCTTCTCTGTGTTGATTCCAGCTTATATCAACCGTTTTAACTTTTAGATCATTTGATCACATTTTCACAGCCCTTCTCTGTGTTGATTCCAGGGTATATCAACCGTTTTAACTTTAAGATCATTGTAACGTGTAAAAGCATCAAGAGTCCAAATGTTTGTAAATTTTCGTTTATTCTATGAAAACTCAAATCTTGTTGTTATGAGTAAAAATGTTGCCAAGGTAACAAAACATGTGATTTATTTTAATCTTTTTCACATTTAATCGACGGTGGGTATATATACTTTCTCAAAATATGCAAAATATTTACTTACCCGTAAGTGACGTGATATAATTTTAGTGATAAAACTTTGTCATATTTAAAACTGCAATTTACACATTAAAGATTTTAAATACATTTTGAATGTTTATATATTTCTTATGATACTAATACATGTTCTTCTCAAGTTTAATTTTACTCATCTGGGGGCATGCTGCTTTAAGCCAAATAATTGTGACTGAAGCTTTGAAAAAATGTTTCGTTTCGTTTCTTTTATTGATATCAGCTTTGAAAGAAAATGAAACTATCTTTAATAAGCTGTATCATTAATGACAATGTTTGATACAACGACTAATTACACATAAACACTATGACAAATGAAGTTGTAACTTGAGATGGTAACTAGAGGCGACACTTATGTTCAAATAAAATCTCTTTTTCTTTCCTTATATTGAAAAATTTATTTGCAATGTAATATAAACCCTAACGGCAGTTATATGAATTCACAGAATGAAACACATGCACGGAATGATACAGAAAATATTGCGGAATAATTAGGTCATTATAAGAGGTTTCTACATGTATTTGGCTAAAAATGAAGTTTGCTCAGGCAGAACAAGCACCAAACATGATCTGGTATTGAATGTCCATGTAAACCAAATTCAAGTCTAGATCAAAATTATTATCATTATCATTATTATTATTATTATTATTATTACTATTATTGTTATTATTATTATTATTACTATTATTATTATTATTATTATTATCATCATCACATCATCGTCGTAATCGTTATCATCATTATCATGATTAGGATTAATATTATTATTAACATTATTATTATCATTATCATTATTATTATTATTATCATCACGTTATCATTATTATTATTAATTTTATCATTATCATTTTTAATGTTAGTATTATCATTATCATTATTATTATTATTATTATTCGTATTATTATTGATTTTATCATTATCATTATCATCACTATTATTATTATTATTATTATCATCATCATTATAATTATCATTATCATTATAGTTATTATTACTATTATTATTATCATTATTATTATTATTATTTGTTTTTATACTTACGGCATTGTATATATACAGTATTAAACAGTGATTTTTACCTGCAAATAGTTGATGTGAGGCTGTTAACTAGTTCGAACCAGCACTGTTCAAAAATTAAAACTCGATAAAAAGATAAAAAAAATGGTTAATATCGCTCAATGAGTTTAAAATGGAGGTTGAACATTATATATTTTAGTGTGTTTTTTTGGAACAACATTTCTTTGGATTAAGTTATCTTTTAAGTTTAATGAATATTATAGTTTAATATTAAAATAATCTGTTTGTTTTAGTAACAGACATACTTAAAGTGTTGCTAGACTCAAGATTTGTGTAACTTACGATAATGTTTTCAAATTGGTTAAATATTGTACACATTTACATATCAAAATGATTTTAATCAACCCTCTAGGTAAAAGAGGACTGGAAATATATGAAATTATGTAGCTAAAGGCTGTCACCATTTCATGTCCACTTTAATTTATTCTTCATTTAATATCGTAGAAACTTTATACACTAGTACGTGTTTAAATAAACATTCATCAGACACTGTTTTGCTGGTTTTGTATACTTCATTGACTTCTGTAACATAAAATATTGTTTGTATGTAAAAGTTATTACATGACAATATGATAGCAGTTGTTGATATTATTTTTCTTAGACAGAAGTTAACTCTGTAAAAGAAAACAACAACAAAAACAACAACAACAAAACAACGTATTTCTATAACTCTAAAAAGCAGTTTTCTAAACTTGTCTGTTTATTTATAATATATGTGCTCATCTGTGGAAGCATGTGCCTGTAAAACAAAGAATAATATTATTAGTTTTTACATTTGATACCCACCTCGTTAGCTATTGATATCTGAAATAATAATAAAGGTGCCATGCGGCAATGATAATGTTGAACGCTTCAATTACATTCAGAACAATGGAGATCTTATCGTATATTTGTGACATCGGATTCCTGGTATATAATATCATGACATTACGGATCATCAATGACAATGATGTGAAATTATATGACATTGATCTTTTACGATAAGCTAGAATTCCACAGTATTATATACCAAAGCTGTCTTTAACTTCTTTACATTTTACATGACAATTTATACCTATAGACAGTGTCAATTTGCGAGTAACATCTTGCAAACAGATGTACCCCAGTAAAATTGAAAATTATTTTTACTTCTCTTTTATCATTCTTTTGGTATTTACATTTCTTAGTATGAGATCTTTGGAACATATATCCAAAGTTTTAAGTCTGAGATAACTGGAACATATAGACACAGTTCTAAGTATGAAATCATAAGAACATGTTTTCCCAGTCTCAATAGTTAATACCCTGATATCATTAGAACGTGTTTTAACAGTTCTTAGTCTGAGGTCATGGAGACATGTATTCACAGTTTTAACTTCAATATCATCTGAATTACATGTATATATTAAGTTTTAACTTTTAGACCATTTGATCACATTTTCACAGCTCTTCTCTGTAATCATTCCAGCGTATATCAACCGTTTTAACTTTTAGATCATTTGATCACATTTTCACAGCTCTTCTCTGTGTTGATTCCAGCGTATATCAACAGTTTTAACTTTTAGATCATTTGATCACATTTTCACAGCCCTTCTCTGTGTTGATTCCAGCGTATATCAACCGTTTTAACTTTTAGATCACTTGATCACATTTTCAAAGTCCTTCTCTGTGTTGATTCCAGCGTATATCAACAGTTTTAACTTTTGGATCATTTGATCACATTTTCACAGCTCTTCTCTGTGTTGATGCCAGCGTATATCAATCTTTTTAACTTTAAGATAAATGTAACGTGTAAAAGCATCAAGAGTCCAAATGTTTGTAAATTTTCGTTTATTCAATGAAAACTCAAATCTTGTTGTTATGAGTAAAAATGTTGCCAAGGTAACAAAACATGTGATTTATTTTAATTCTTTTTCACATTTAATCGACGGTGGGTATATATACTTTCTCAAAATATGCAAAATATTTACTTACCCGTAAGCAACGTGATATAATTTTTGTGATAAAATTTTGTCATATTTAAAACTTCAAGTTATACATTAAAGCTTTTACATGCATTGTGAATATTTATATATTTCTTATGATACAAATACATTTTCTTCTCATGTTTAATTTTACTCATCTGGTGGCATGCTGCTTTAAGTCTAGTAATTGTGAATGAAGCTTTGACAAAATAAGGATTTCGTTTTGTTTCGTTTATTGATATTTGAAAAAATTGAAACTATCCTTTTAATAAGTTGTATCTTTAATGACAATGTTTGATACAACAACTAATTACACAGAAACACTATGACAAATGAAGTTGTAACTTGAGATGGTAACTAGAGGCAAAACTTTGTTCAAATAAACCCTCTTTTTCTTTCCTTATATTGAACAATTTATTTGCAATGCAATATAAACCCTAACGGCAGTTATATAAATTCACAGAATCAAGAAAAATACGTGACAGTCACCGTGAAACACGTGCACAGAATGATACAGAAACTATTGCGGAATAATTAGGTCATTATAAGAGGTATGTACATGTATTTTGCTAAAAATGAAGTTTGCTCAGGCAGAACAAGCACCGAACATGATCTGGTACTGCAATGTCCATGTTAACCAAATTCAAGTCTAGATCAAAATTATTATTATCATTATTATTATTATTATTACATATGTACTATAATTATTATCATCATCATCGTTATCGTTATCGTCATTATCATGATTATGATTATTATTATCATCATTATCATTATTATTATTATTATCATTATCAATATTATTATTATTATTATCATTATCATTATTATTATTATTATCATTATTATTATTATTATTATCATTATTATTATTATTATTATTATTATTATTATTCGTATTTTTATTATTATTATTATTATTATTATTATTATAATCATTATCATTATTATTATTACTTTTATTATATCATTATCATTATAATTATTTGTCTTTATACTTACGGCATTGTATATATACAGTATTAAACAGTGATTTTTACCTGCATAGATGTAATCGTTCAAATAGTTAATGTGATGCTGTTAATTAGTTCGAACCAGCACTGTTCAAAAATTAAAACTCGATAAAAAGATAAAGAAAATGGTTAATATCGCTCCATGAGTGTTAAATGGAGGTTGAACGTTGTATATTTTAGTGTTTTTTTTAGTTGGTAATAATGATAATGATAATCATAGGGTACGTAAATTTGTTATATTATCATAGATTTCAAACAGTTCGCGCTTCAAGTAAGTTGTATCCTTAAAGTGTTTACAATAAATTGAAATGCAAACATTAAAAGAAATCTAACAAAAGCTCCTTGCTGTTTGATACTATAATAAATGGGCACTACTGGGTCTAGAGTTTGATTTGATGCAAGTTTCTTACACACATAATCCAATAAAAGATAATTCAAATGTATTACATGTACAATAAGGGGCGTCCTTTACCGAGACTTCAAATCAATTGGCCCTCACCGCTGTGGGTTCGAATCCCGTCAGGCACTTTAGATTCTTTCATGTGAGGAAGCTATTCAGCTAGCTTACGGAACGTCGGTGGTTCTACTCAGGTGCCCGTTTGTGCATAAAACATGCACGGAAGGGCACTTGAGGTCTTCCTCCACCCGTGAAGCTGGAACGTCGCTATAATGACCTAAACATGAAACCCAATCAATCAATCAACCCAATCAATCAATCAATCAATTAATCAATCAATCAAACAAACAAACTATAATCAGTTGACTCGCCTATTCTGCAGACGATAAAGAATGAAACACACATTTGCACAGATAAGTTAATTAAAATCCGTGCAATGAATAAAACATCAGGTGGTGAAGTTAAAAGGGATCATTTTATTACGGTATTGTTATTTGATTCGCACAGTTCAATTGTCATTGGAATTTCATACAAGACAGCCTCGAAAAAGCTTTAAAAGAAAAAGAAATTGAAAAATTTGAATACATAAACAGGTACAGTACCTATTCCTTATTTAAATTGAAACGAAAGTTTAAAGGGACTCCACTTAGGTTTTTAGACACGAATGGACAAAACGTATTTTTTTCAAGACTTTAGTATTTAGACCGTTTTCTCAAATCGATGCCAAGCGATAATCAGTTTATTACACATATTGGCCAATAAATGAAAAGCGTTGCAACGCTTTTCACTCATATCGCCCGAAAACCGCATACAAATCGATTATTAATTTTGTACCGAGTATATTTAGATACTATGTATTGCATAGTTTTCCGTTTTAAGTGCACAAGTTATTTTATGAAAAACTTTCAAATTATTATGATTTTAGGCTATTTGATCTGAATGGAGTTCCTTTAATAACTGAATAAAGAAATATAAAAAAAATCGAACACGATAACGGTTACATTACTTGGTGGTACCATTATAATATAATGGGTTGTGCTAGTCATTTAATTATAAAAGTTTGCCTTTTTATTGCAATAGAATAGAATTAAAGTTGGCATCGACACATACACCAGAGTAGGGTAATGGTAAATATATCTTATGGAAAATTGTTTTGTTTCTCATTGTATGTATTTGTTTATTTGAATTTCTATGGTTATAAACATTGTACTATGTTTTATGCTGAATAATGTTCGTAGGGCTTTTCCAGAATTCGAACCATGGCCTTACGAAGCGGACACTACCTCTACGCTATATACCCCTACATCTCTATGAAATGCTAAATAAAAAACGGTTTAGGTAGTTAAAGATTTAGGCGATAAAATAGTATGCTTTTATATGGGAATTATCGACACCCCATACATGTCAATATAAATGTAAACAGATAATGAAAGGAATAGCGGATTCAAACTATAAAACAGAATGAATCAATGCTCATATTTTGTGATAATGTGTTTGTATGGTTATACAAATACAGCTTATACTGAAAATTCAAATATTGTTTAAGCCGGTGCTATGCGGGCTTTAGATTGCGTCTATTGAACAGACACAATCAGCAAAGTTAATGAAATGCGTTTTATTTACTTGAGCAGCATGGGACTTCCTTTTTCCTTTTATTTATTTTAACAGCATTCATCGTTTAAATGGAACTTCCTTTTTCCTAAATGCAAAAGTTCTCAATTCAAATAAAAGTATTCAGTGAGTGCGGTGATTTGATTGGTTGGTTTCGATTTCTAAAAATTGAGGTTAAACGAGCATGAAGGATGTTACAGTTTATAACTTGTCCGTCGTTTATTGTAGTAGAATGAATACAGAAAAAACTGATCACAACCGAAGAAAATAATTGTCTTTTTTTTACAGTGGCTTGATTATAAATTAAAGTGAATAAGTCCGCACTGGTTATATTTTCTAAGAAAAATGACATAAATATAACATTCTGTTAATCACACACATTAAGAGTAACTGTGTAATATTTACTTATCATAATTAAAGCACGCTTATCATTATCATCATAAGTAAGAGCACGCTAACTTTTACACATCATAAGCTTTCTTATTTACACTCATCATAAGCTTTCTTATTTCTACTCCTCATAAGTAAGAGCACGCTTATTAGTATCATCATAAGAAAGAGCACGCTAACTTTTACACATCATAAGCTTTCTTATTTACACTCATCATAAGCTTTCTTATTTCTACTCCTCATAAGTAAGAGCACGCTTATTTCTACTCCTCATATTTAAAGCACGCTAATTTCTACTCATCATAAGCTTTCTTATTTTTAATCCTCATAAGTAAGAGCACGCTTAATTTCAATCATTAATAATTAAGTAAAGGACGCTTATTTCTTCTCATCATAAGTAAAGACGCATATTTCTACTCATCAAAAGTTTAAAAAAACACGCTTGTTTGTACTCCACATATTTAAAGCACGCAAATTTCTACTAATTATAAGTAAAGCACGCAGAACTCTACTCGTCATATATATCTACTCATCATAAATAAAGTATGTATATTTTTTAACTCATCGTCATTATAAGTATACTGATCGTCATATTTTGATTGCTATCGAAATGTATTTAAAATTATTGATGCACGGTCTCTGAACATGTTAATATGTTCTACATTGTATTTATAACTAGTTTCTGTTCGTTAACATTTTCATATGATATAAATTCGCAAATGATTTAGAAAAATGTATGTGTGCGTGTGCGAGCGCGATCGTACGTGTTAAAAATGATTCAATAATCACATAATCTTTCAACACTCGTTAACATTTGTAATTTGTTATTTACCTCATATTTACATGTATTGTGTATTGAGTGAATAATAAAATCTTGAAATCTTGAACACTATACAGTAGTGTTTAAATACAATGGTCAACATGTAAAGGGCCATTAACAGTTTATTGTTTGACTTAAATTTCGTGCTAAATATAAAATTATCAGATTATACAAGCTTACCCGGGAGAATATAACAGTAAAAACTGATTAATCAGGCGGTGATATAGAGGAATATTTGATTACATTGTATCCATGTAAATGGAATGTGGTATCAAGGTATGTAATGACATTATTCAATATCGTTTTTTATTGATTTTCTTGATGACAAATAAGAAGTTTGTAGCAAAACAGTAAAAACTTTTAAGTTTCTATATCGGAGATAAGTATAACAAAATATGTTTTTGAGAGTTTAATGACAGAGGTGGAAATTAAAGGAATAATCTTTTACTTCTGTAAGTTGACTTTTTTTAGTCATTTTGGATCATTGATTCAATTTTTTTCAGTGTTTATCATTGACTTATGTTGTTATGTCTTTGCAAGAGGGGATGACAAGAGAAGATGGGGTGGGGCGAGAGAGATTTTGCTGATTGTTTTTAGTTTTCATTACTCTTTTTAACTGTTTTACCGACAACAGCAAAAAATTCAACACTGTTCAATTCAGTCTTGTTTTATGCTTGTGATCGTTCGTGATCATTTATTAAACTGTTAAAATATTTTAGTGTTGAGAATTCATAAATGCTTAAGTCGGTGCTAGGGTACCGGACAGGTGACACTTTCAATTTCAGCCGGTGCTAGGGGCCCTGTGACACTTTCAATTGTCTCTCTTGAACAGATTCAATAAAACCAAAGCCGCGATATTAATGTTAATATATATTTTGTTGTGTTTTATATGAACAGAAAAAACAGTACCTCTGATTTAATATATTAATGATTCATCCTCTATATTGATGATTTGTAATGGACATACTTCGATTCATCCTCTATATTGATGATTTGTAATGGACATACTTAGACCTGATCTTGAGATAAATGTTAGTATGTATTGTAAAATTGTTTATATTTGTATGACGATGTATAATTGTACAAGTCAAAAAATAAAGTATCTGTTCTGTTCTGTTTCGTGTAAATCTTTTGATATAGTGTTCTATTCTGTTCTGTGATGTTTTATATGTTTTAAATGGAACTCCCATTTTCTGAGATTTTTACTTTTCAGCATTATGTGTAGTGCAATTCGGATTAAATTTAAAATTCATGTATGCAAATATGCAGAAATCCGTAATCAAACAAATATAAATACTTTTTTCAACCTTTTATACCTGCACGCTTCAAGATGAGCAAAAATATTTCAATAAAGTCAAACCCGATAAAAAAATGTACTAAGATTTTAGGAAAGGTATAAAGATTCAAAATTCTAGTAATCATTTACATGCTATAGGCTTTTAATGACGAATTTTTCAGTATTAATAACTATATATTTACTGCGTTAAGTACTTACGCAGTAAGGACTATTTTTGCATATTTTGACCTTTTTATAATAATAAGCATAGGTTGTAAGTGCAATTGATAATGTGTAAATTGAATTCTTTTTACAATATCATACTGTATTTTCAAATTTTCATGAAAATTAGCATGAATCTGGAGGCGTGCTGCTGTAATGTATTCAGACGATTTGTTAGTTATACGAACCTTAAATATATATTAACTCAATGTTTTTTGTCATTTTGACGACGGTCGTTTTATTTATATCTATATTCAAGCAATGAAGCGAATAGATGTCTTAATGGAAGATTTTACGTTTTTATTTCTTACATACGGAAACGTTAAATGGCCTCAATTTAGTGCGATCATGATATGTAGCCGACTGATTTATTTTCCGATTTGATAACATGTTTTAACACAAATCAAGTAATATATCTAGAAAGAGCATCGGAACATGAGATTATCTGATTCGTACGAGTGGGGGTAGCCCTCGAATATTTATCAGATTGCCGAGTGTTTTGATGTTCTTTCTCTTTTGTATCATAGTCAAACATAAAAGCACGTTCCCTGTGTTGGCACAATATGAAACCCCGGAAAAAGTAACCAATGAACGAGCATCTGAACAATGACACCTTTTCAACAGAAAGGGCATCAAACTATAATAAGAGTGATTTTGTATCATAGCTGTTGAAAATATGTCAGAGTAAGTCGTATACATATACATGCACAGTGCGTTAACAGAACAGAACAGAAGTTTATTCAACAAAATTGACTTGAACACATCGCTTCATCGTCATTCACATATACACATGCAACTGGAGTGTAGGTACTAGTTACCCGCACTCCAGAGCATGCCCATTGATTGGCTCATTGTTGCTGGGGTTAACTTATTGTGACGACAGAGAATCGGAAAGCGACAGAAATATCATATTCAGATCCTCGTTCATTGGTTACTTTTTTCTGGGGTTTCAAATTAGGCAACAGGGAACATGTTTCCATGTTTGACTATGATACAAAAGAGAAAGAACATCAAAACACTCGGCAATCTAATTAATACTCGGAGGCTATGCCCCCTCGTATAAATCAGATAGCGTCGTGTTTCTATGCTCTTTCTATTACTTATTTATTAAAAAATTACTGTTATTTTGCTAAATCTTTTCTCGATATTTTTGAAGTTTTTTTCTGCCTAGGTGAGAAAGTATCGTTTCGTCTTTGGAAAAACATTTTTCATTTTTACTAAAATTTGCCTAGATAAAAAAACATCATGAGTTTTGAGAAAAATGGTACAAAGGATGTTGTTTTTGTGAATAAATTAAATTGTTTTCTGTTAAAAGATCTAATAAAAATCAGTCGACCTTACACATCACGATCGCAATAAAAGGAAGCCCTTTAAATGAAGGCCATTTAAAGTTTCCGTACTTATATTCGCTCAACAATATACACTGATGAAATGAAAAAACAATGTATATAAGCTTACATGTATTATTATTCACTAATGTATGTACAATATGAAATAAAAGTTAAACATTTATTTTCCTGTATGAATTGTGCTAAAACGAGGCTGCACTTATAAATAAGATGTGTAACTCTTGCGAGTTCATAGCATTGTCTTTCTTTTAAAGAGTTACGTCCCATCATATTATGCAAAGTAATTGTAAGGTGTTATTTTGCATATTAAAATGAAGAATAATTTTACAGCATGATAACTTTCCGGATCATTTTCGTTTTATATTTATATTATTTTCTTCCAAGCGTTTACGCATGCGCGGTTTATGAAATGATGTGCTGTTCAGTGTTACATCATTTTTTGGTCGAAAGAAATAAAAGACATTTTGTTTTGAAAAAATATATAATAATCTTATTGGCGGAAAAAAAGAAAATAAATAAATAGAAAATATAAAATCACTATTACTGCTCATACACATGTATATTAATTGAAATGATTAAAGATCCTGTATGTTGTAATTGAGGTTGTATACCACACTTAAGTGAATTATATATATGTATATAATTATGCTTATAAAACAAATTTTCAAACATCAAAGAATATGTAAAATATGTACTGCAAATATTTGTAAATATTATATGTAATCATTAAAATATATGAGTTCATTTCTTATTTTAAAAAATTGACTTAGACTTTATTTTATTACCTCCCTTTATTTACATGGAATGTTAAATTCGGTAATATCTTAAATAAAGCTTTTTGGAACCTACAAAATTGATGAATCTAAATTTGAGCATCATATTAATGATAAAAAACATAAAAAATTGTGTAACAGGATCTTTAATAAAGATGCATTTGTTAAAGTGTATAAAGTTCTACATTTACTGTCTACAGGTATCTAAAAACATGTACTTGATTGAATTTTAAGAAAATATTTGAAAAAAAAACCTGTATGAAATAAATATATTTTTGCATATTTCCTTACATCCGGGTGGTGAAGGCATTTAATCATTGTTAAACTGAAAAATCTTACTTAATAGCAAAAATGTCTTGGTTTAAACATATTTATTTAAGCTCGATTGCAAAACAAGTTCTTGCAACTTATATTAATCACTTCCGAGTCCGCTTTAGTACTGGTGTCATAAGAAGAAACATGATCGTGACCCGACTAGGGCTCGAACCAATGATCACTGGGTTAAGAGGCAGACACCTTATCCACTAGGCCACCGCTCCCCTTAATAACATGTTTTGTTTCTAAACATTTTTTTTATTCTGTTTATATACAATATTCATGAGTGTTTAATAATAGAGATGTTGTATGTTACAAATGTTTTAACAATTTACCATAATATTATGGAAGCAAACTCATTTTACCATTTAATAATTTTATAAAACTATTTCATTAGATAAAAAAATAGCTACCCTATATATACATACGATCTTACATGCGTTATTAAATATTGATATTCCAGACCACATATGGAAAAAATGTATTTATAAATTATTGAAACCAGGCAATCGTACATGCATATTAGATATAAATATTTAAAACCTCAGAAAAGAAATATGTGTTACATAATTGTATGATCATACAATATGTTACGTATAATAAATATTACGTTATTTAATTATTTAATATTATTATTATTATTATTATTATTACAATATTATAAAATATTACCTGTTTCAATATACATATTAAATATTTCAGATATTAAGTTTATTGGAGATGTTTCAGTGAAACAAGGGGGTGCGTTATTTAGCGTTCACCACATATGAGCCGCGTCACGACAAAACCAACATAGTGCGTTTGCGACCAGCATGTGTCCAGACCAGCCTGCGCATCCGCGCATTCTGATCAGGATCCATGCTGTACGCTATCAGCTTCTCTACTTGTTATAGGGTTTGTAAGCGAACAGCATGGATCCTGATCAGACTGTGCGGATACGCCGGCTGGTCTGGACCCATGCTGGTCGCAAACGCACTATGTTGGTTTTGTCATGACGCGGCTCATATATAGACAGATGTATATCTTAACTATTGAATAAATAAAATCGTACAGTCATATTAAATATTTATATTGCAGTCAACAGACAGTCTTTACTGTAGAGAAGTGGCAGTGAATCACAAAGATGCGTTACTTGGCGTTCGCTAGCGCTGGAATTATCTTCACCTTCTTGTTCTGTTTAATGTATGAAAATAGTGGAATAATATATTACGAGCAAGGTGAGTTTTTTTGTTAAATTTATATTTAAAGGCACATTATGCTTTAGAAATCCAAATTATTTTGATTTTTTTTAGGAAATGACATTATTTTACAGTATTTGGACGTAATGCTGTATAAAAATTTAAAGCGTTTAAGAAACGAAATAAATACAAGATAAAATAATATTTGAATGACATTGCTGTTTTAAAGGCTAAGTTCGTATTTTATACACATGTTCACCTTTTTGTTCTGTTTAATATATGAAAATAGTGGAATAATATATTACGAGCAAGGTGAGTTTTGTGAAATTTATATTTAAAGGCACATTATGCCTCAGAAATCCATATTATTTTTTATTTCATTTTCTTTTAGAAAATGTCAAACATGGGGTTATTTATGTTGTAATAATTGATTTAGAGCATATTAAATGTTTAACAACTGAAAAAAAATGTGGCACAGAATGTGCAGTAATGTGTCATAATGATGGCAAAATGTAAACAAAGTAGTATTTTTGACTTCCATACAAAATACTCATTCACTGTTATACTATTATACTCATTGCCAAACAGAGCAAATAACGTAAAAGATAGCTCTAATCTGTTACAAATGAAATATTTTTGGAAACTGTAACAAAATACCAAAAATAAATTTTTTTTGAGAAATAAAAATGAAAGTATTTCTAAGGATAATGGGCCTTTAATATTATTTACTAATTTTTCTACAATATTTAAACAGTATTTAAACGTAAGGCTAGTATATAAAAATTTAAAGCGTTTTAGAAACGAAATAAGTACCAGATAAGAAGATTTTTTTTCCAGACGAAAATAATATTTGAATGACATTGCTGTTTTGAAGGTTAAGTTGGTATTTAATTCACATGTTCTTAAACGATTCTTCCATTTAATTAACTAGGGAATTGTTTTTACAAGTAAGATTCTTGATATGTTTTTAAAGTGACAGTATGCCCATCATGAAGTGTGTGTAGTGAGTGAACAGTTTAAAGTATAAATAAGTTTTTTAATTTCGCCATAATTCCTTTCAATTTTATGATTAACTTTGCACGAACGATAAATAACTCACGTGACCCAAGAAAATCTATGAAAATTTCCATCTCTTCATTAGTTATTGCAAAGGTTTTCATTTTAAGTGCTTCAATTGATTTGTGTCAGACTTTCAAATATTATGTTTTTTTGCACTTATTGGACTCAGTGTAGCTCTTTTAAAATCTTAAATAAAAACAAAATGTAAGACTTAGTCAATATTAATATACACTGCAATATACATGTATACATTACACAGTATGGAGAAATATATAGTTTCAAGTTTATTAGCATCATCAGCAAATCAATTGCCTTTGGCCATTTACAAAGAAAACACATGAAGTATGGCAAAGACATACAATACAGAATAGTATAATAACAATACAAATTCATAGTTTCAAGGGTATTTTTACGCAATTCAAAAGCTTCTTTAATAAATTTCGATAATAAAATCAGATTCTTTTTGCTGTTACAAGACATAATACTATTAAATTTATTCAAGGAAGGCCATGATATGTTACCAAGGTATTTCTGGCGAATTTGAGAGTATTTTGTAGAACATAGGAGAAAATGATATTCCGATTCTGTTACATTTTGGTTGCACATTTTACATAGACGATTTACTCTATCTAATCTACTATATATATATATTTAATTATCTGAATTGATTTCCATTCCATACAAACAAACACTGTACTATTTACTTGTCATAAATAATTAAATCTCATAAAAGTGCACTTGTGAAAACTCTGTGATAAATAAGTGATAGAAGGAACGGGTCAGATAGCCGGGTGATATTGATTTCTAATATATTAATTAATAATGGAATAACAGTTTGCGATGAAATGGTATCCGTGCTTACATATATATGAATTAAAAAATAGCAAGATCTGCCCCCCCATTGTTGTTTGATCCTTATTAGTGTAGTGAAGTGCTGAACGGTGTCTCAATAATGAATTACCGTAAATATTTGTTGATATTCACAGATACAAATTTACTCTTATCAAAACACATTTCTTTTAATTCAGTTTTAAACGTTTCATTTTAAAGTTGCTGTTGATGTTGTTGTTGTTATTGTTATTATTTCACACTACGTTTAATGTAGTTCAACATATTTTTATCAATTCTCTTTTTATACAGGCATGTTAGAATTGAAATAGATATCCACTTTTCTCGCGTTGTAATATAATAATGCACGGTTTATCGTTCAAATACTATGTAATTAATCACTCAGGCCTATGAGTGAATATATTCCTGCGCATTGGAACTTGAACCGTGCATTATTCTACAACAATGCACTCATTTAATTGATATATATTTCCATAACAATATCAATTGTTCCCAAATCAATACTACATGTACTTCAAAATAGACTCAACCTCTGTAATACAACACTTTTTAGCAACGACCACATTATTTATCACCGAAAGGGTATTGTTCAGTACAGGTTTCACTGTATCACTATGATGATTAAAAGGACTTTTAGAAATGAAACATAAATGTAAAATCATTTAAAATCTATATTTAGTTAAAGATATACTATGCTCAAATTTCAAATTTGAAAATATTTATAATTGCTACACAGTCACTTTGTTAATAAAAAATAAACTTGTTTCAATTTCACACAAAGTAGATATGTGGTGTTTAAAATTCTACACACTATAGGTGGTTACAATATGAATATATAGTGTCATTAAAAAAAACTGGCAGTTTTTTAAGAATAAACCAAATTTACATGACCTGTAATAGGGAACACAGCTTCCAATACATATTTTATTCATTCTTTTATTCAAATTGGACATATTCGGTAAGAATTATATTGATTTCATTAAATTTCTGTGATAGGGAACACAGCTTCCAACACATATTTTATTCATTCTTTTATTTAAATTGGACATATTCGGTAAGAATTACATTGATTTCGATAAATTTCTGTGATAAAAATATTTTACTGCAAGGATGAGCATAGTATATCTTTAACATGCACTTTGAATAATGTCGTTACATTTCAGATAACAGTTACACTGATATTAGAAGCCAACATAACGAGAGTTTGTTTGTCTATAGTACACCAGAGGATATGTTTGTATCTTATATGTACAACTCCACTACTGATATCCCCTCTCAAGATGAAGAGCTGACAAATTTTTTACAAAAACTGCAAAAACAGATTAAAACTATGGCGGCGAACAGTTCACGCGACGTCATGGCAACTATAAATTACAAAATGACGTCATCAAGTAATCATTTAAAGCCAGGGTATTCGACGGAGCAAAAAGAAAGAATTAATAGAATTAAAACAGTTTGTAAAGACACAGATTTATTTCGGGACCTTATATACAAAGGTAAAAATAACACAAGGTACTACTACTCTAAAACTTACGGATTTTCATATTGTAAGGTTCCCAAATCAGGATCGACTTTCTGGACGCAGGCATTTTACATTCTTGAAAATGGAGTGGCGAATTCAGAGACTGTGTTTTCTAAAGCAAGGTCACGTGTCCATGGTTTAATGGGGAAGTTTAGTGTAAATTTTAATAGCCAGCAAAGAAAACACTCTTTGTCTGTCATTGTGTCACGTGACCCGTTTAGTCGTCTGTATTCAGCGTTCATTGATAAGTCATTCTTGTTTCTAAATATAAACCTAAATCGTGAAATCATGCAGCTCAGGTCGCCATGGAAGCGAAGTTATTGTCTTGATGACGTCACATTTCAAGAATTTTTGGATTTTATCATTCTTAAAGTGGGAATGGGACAGACATTAAATCGCCACTGGGCACCGATTTATAATCTATGTCGTCCGTGTGATGTAAACGCTTATATACTTGTAAAACAAGAAAGCTTTTCAAAAGACGTAGAGCAGGCATTGAAAGCGTTCAGTGTACCTGATGAAAAGCTTGACACGATTTTATCAGCGTTACATGAACACAGAATTGAAACAACTATTCCAGGAATTGTTCAAACAGTGATGAATAGAAACAAGATAACGAAAAAAGGAAGCTGCGTATATGGCCAAAAATTAATACAAAGAATATGGACCGCTTTTAAAATACAAGGGTACTTGAAAGAAACAATAGAATTTCCGAGCAAATTGTTTAATAATAAATTACAATATGACGACACATCATACGTCACAGAGGTTATACTTGCTTCTATAAATAGAAATAAAATGACGTCATCGGAAATGAAACGACAACGTCATAGAGCGTTAGTAGACGCGTATAGTGAAATTAGATATGAAACATTGGAACAAATTATAGAAATATACAAATTGGATTTTAAGATTTTTAATTATTCTACAATTATTCCACATGATTAATGCATGCTCAATTTAATTTCTAATTATGTTTGAATTACAGATTTAACATTATTATGCCCCTCTAGTCAGCCAGTTCTTCTACGTAGAACTACATGTAAAAAAAACACTTTTGGAAAAGACCAAGTATACCTGACTTTGTTTGCATTGATGAATTCAGAAAATGAAATAGAAATCAGAAACTTATCAATGGATATATTTAAAGCTTTCGATGTTCGAAACACTTTTCTTTACAGTTAAGGTATTAGGATCCTAATGGGCACTATCAGGAACTAAAGAATTGACATCATAGGTCAGATGTATACCTTAAAGTACACTTGTATGCAAAATTTAAACAAAGTTTACCGTACGGAAATCAAGTTATGGCCACTTTTCTGAACTCAAGCTAGGATGTTATGAGGGCCCTGTTTTTAGAAATGAGGAACCTGTAAAAAATCAGCAATAACATTCTAATGAAAAATGTTTTCCCATGAATTTTTGGTAAGAAACAAATAGTACCATTCAGCTAACAATCCACATAAGCAAAATTATGGTTTCTACTTAAAATTTATGAAATCTGTATAAAAAAGTTACCCTACCCCACCCATTTTTACCACATGTCTTACCATTTTCTACTTAGGGAGCATAATTAAAAAAATTCTTAAAATTTACCCAAATGAGTGCCTGCTTTCAAAGTTTCCCTAAAATTTTTAAAAAAGTATATTGGTTGATCTTGTAAAATATGAAATACTTTTACCGTCTAGTTTTGATTATATTACACTTTGAAAATATCAGGTATATACCATATTTATTACTAGATTTAGCATAATTTAGCCAATAAATACCAATATAGATTAAAAATTCAAATTTAAACACTTTTTTCTTTCCACATGTGACATGAGAGATACATAAATAATGTTAAAAGAAAAAAAGAAAGAAAAAAAAGTTGACCCTTCTGGGGATTGAACCCATGGCCCTCATTTTCAATGTAGTTAACAGTAATTCTAGCTTATTTGAATACTCTTCAAAGCGGAGGTAATGCATTAGGGTGCTAATACCTTAAAATCAAAAGTTTGTCCCAAACGCTGTAACACTGTTTAATTATATACTGTTATTTTTGTTTTGTTGTGTGATTGATACCCTTCTTGATAGGATGGTATCTGTCTGAAGTATTTATTTACCAGTAGATATATAGAGGATATTTGTTTGTTTTGTTTAAAAATACTGTGTATTTTAATGATATATTTTTTTATAAAGTATTGATATTGATCATTTGACTGTAAGATATGCATATTTGTTATTAGTCTGGAGTAACTTCCCCTTATACTACGTTATACAAGTTACACTACTTTCCGTAGTAAATGTAGGCAGGGGACCAGACTAATTTTTTATACGTACTGTGTACGCATGGGCATATTGCCCGGATGTATTTTGAAATAAAGTCTTGTATTTTATTTTAATAAAATGAATCATGTCTTTATCACGTAAGAGTTATCGAACATATTATTTGAAGAATGTAACTTTCCGGATGAGGACAGCGGTGTAAACAAAGTACGGTGATCGCACGCGGTAACTATTATCCGGTGCACGACATTACATCGAAATAAATTTGATAGAATACGACAATTAAAAGAATGGACAAATGGCCGAATACGACAAAGTATCGAATGAAAATTTGATAGAAAAGAATAAATTGTCGAATATGGTTGAAAATATGAAGAAATATTAAAAAACACTTCAAAAATACATGAATATAAAAAAAAAAACTTTTATAATAAAAATATTTTTTACCAGACCACTTAAATTTAGTGTTCTTTAACCTATAAAGAATGTTTTTTTACAACACAAACAAACTGGTGAATGAAGCAGTATCAGATTGATGCTATGAACTCGAATCTGAAATAATCCACTTTTGTTTTCATTGTTAAAGTCGACATGTTGTTGCAATCGCAACTTTTCGACCCTTTCCGTCAGTCTTCGACTTATTATAGATAATAGCCGAGGATGTTCCGATTGATGTTGTTGGAGTTACTAAATTTTCGTCCCAAATAGAAACGCCTTTTATCTTCATTTAGTAGTAAAGCGCAACATAGTTTAATGAACGGACACTCCACCTGGTACTTTCTAGGTCCCTAACACCGTCTAGTTATAACTTTAAATGGACTAAAAGTGCCGTGTTTGGTTTTTTACTATAAAGCCTAGTGTGAAATGTACTATTAAGAAATTAAAGTAATGACTATCTTATGTCGCACATTTTGTAGGCAATCAATTTTTTTTTTAAATGACTTTGTAAAGTTAACATTTTCTTGTAAAAGATGAAAAAATAATAAAAATATTAAATAAATAAAAAATCGATTAATTAATTAATCAATAAATAATAAAAATCAAATGATTATTGGCCAAATATAAATTTTAACAGCGACATAATTTTTATATTGCCTCATTTGTTTGAAAGGATTTTTGTAAAGATTTTCACGATAACAATTAATAAGAATATTATATCTAAAACACTATAAACTCTAGATTGTTTACCATTAAAACTTGCTTATATGGAAATATTAAAGCAATATCCTAGCTTTTATAAGCAACTGATAACAATACTTCAAGTAATATAACTATGTCTTATAACTGATGAATCTAGGGTTCAATTTATGATAAATAGAGTATTAAACTCGTGTAAGTTCACTACTGAATTTATTGAACTCGTTGAATAAATTAATATTATGCCCGTCAGAGGCTCGCATAATATAATTTTATTCAACTCGTGCAATAAATTCAGTATTGAAATTACACACATTCAATATCCTCTATATAATGAAATTCATGTAAATGATAAAAATCGGGAAACTACATTTTACTCTACATTAAAGAGAAGATTGTTTTCGTTTCCTCTTCAAAAAAAGTTTATACCTACTTCGTTAAATCTCAAATTTTTAACTAATATAAGCCAACCGTTTCCATTCAGATAATAACTTTAAATAAGGCTATTTTTTTATCTCCTTGAGTCAATTTTCTTCTCGCGAGCATTGAGGCCATTTTGTAGGTGTCAAATGTTAAAGAAATGCAAGATATATATGGTTTATCTGATTACTTTTTTGAAAATAATATTGTAGATAGTAAATTATTTCCAAGAATATTTAAACAAAGAGTTATTGATAATTATATAAAAATATGTCATTCATCTGTAGAAAACAATAATGTTATAGAACTTTTAAAAAAATGTTCAGAATTATATTTATACGAAAACTACCACAAATCTTAGATTTAACATCACAAAAATTAGAATATCTGCACATTCACTAAAAACACAAACGGGTAGGTATCCCACAATACAAATCCCTCGGAGTGAAATATTGTTTATGTTGTAATTCTATGGATTTAGAAGACGAGTATCATTAGTTTTATATGCCCATGCTATGTTGTCATATGGAAAACAATATGTGAAACGTAATTTTTTTTATAAAAGACCATCAATGTGCAAATTTATTTAACTGATTTCTTCTTATAATAAAATTATACTTACTAATCTAGCTAAATATTTGAGAGAATCGATTAAAATCAGGAACATTATTGTTAGTACTAACAACTGAATTTTGATATTTTGTTAGGACAAATAGATCAAAACCAACACAAATTAAGATATCAATACATATTTCGCTTTATTAGCTTCGTCTGTTGATACATCTTTTGATATTTTGTTACAAATTTATATTTAAAATTTAATTGATTTGTTGTATCAAATATGTTTATACTCAAACCAAATTGTTTTATAAGTGCCTTATTCGCCTTATCGTTTATCACGAACAATCGAAATATTTCCATAGCCTGAAATCAAACATTAGCACTTTACATATTAGAAAATTATAAACAAACACCTTAGAAATATTCTTAATGTATAAAGTTAAAAGGTTCTAGAAAAAATATTATATTTACCTTCAGAGACACACATCTATCGTTCACAATGATTAAAGCATTAATAAATTCAAGAATACTTCATATTTGCCTGAAAGTGATATACATTAAGCACTTTTTAAATCCTCTATAAAGATAATTATAACAGAGAAAATTCCCAGAATCGATTAATATTTTTCTTTGTACTTGATAAGTAAAAAAGACAACATTGAACATTTATTCTGAAGATAAATTATCCATTAAGATAAAAAAAAACTTAAATCCTGCGTATTAAACAAATATGATTTTATATCATATTAACATGAAAAGATCACCAAATAATATCTTGACTAACTCCCGATAGAAATTATATTGTTTTTTCTTTGTGCTTTTTGTTATTGTTGTTGTTGTTTTATTTCAGATTAACGTAGAGATAAGTCCGTGCAGTTTTAATTAACATCTGTATGATAAATTACGAAAATGTTTAACATGTTTCAGAATGTGTTCTCACAACCTAGAAATTGAATTCGGAAGATATAGTGGTTCACAAATAGACGAACGAATCTGTAAAATGTGTAATACAAAAATGATTGAATCAGAGTTTCACTTTCTATTAACTTGTCCTGCATATGTTGATTTGAGAGCTAAATATTTTGGTAATTGTTCATGGCCCAATGTACAGAAATTTGTTAATATTATGTTTTGTAGTAGTAAATATAAGCTGTATAAAACTACAAAATACATATATGAGGCTTTCCAGTTAAGGGCCAAGCCGTTGTTTCCTTGAGCAAGAAACTTTACATTCATTGCTTAGTACTGGTTGGTTCCAGGAACGGATTCGAGAGTGTTTCGATAAGCTTATAGCTTCCAACACAATCGAACTAAAATAAATTTGTATAAACTAAACTAAGGAAGATATGTCTAGAAACGGAAGATGCTTCTAAAACTTTGAAAATGTACATTTTTTGTTTATATGTCTATATGCTTATCTTGTAAACTATGTATGTTATATGTCTTGGCCATATTCGTCAATTGTATTTGTTAAAATGGCCAATGTTATGTAAAATATGCCGATTTGCCAAATAAAAACTCATTTTAAGCTGGAATGTAAGCGATGTATAACAGCGCGAGATCTGTAAAATGAACATTTAATTATCAATGATTTAATCGCCGATTATTATTTTTTGTTTGATGTTTTTTGCGGATGATGATTCGATCTTGTGCATAAAAGAATACCATTTAAAGGCACGTTTTCGCAATGAGGATATCGACATGCATACGCTATTCAAAAAAACAAAACAAAAAAAAACCCAACAAAAAACAAAAAATAGCCAAAAAAAAACAAAAAAAAAAACAAAAAAACATAGTACTACATTCAGAAACACAAAACCAAAACAAAACAGGCATTTAAAAGCTATTGATAAAATGTTTATATTTTAGAAATCAAAATGACGCCTAGCATCTATGCACCGTCAAACACCCTATACCTCACAGCCATGTTGTACAAATTTAATGGTGTTTCCTTGAAATCTTAATGTAAGAAATATATACACGATACGCGTCATGATAAAATACAAATACGGGACTTCATAAAATATACGAAAAAATTATCCCATTACTATGTCATTGACGGTCAAGTCCATAAAAGCAGATGTTGTTAATGTAATACTAAATAGAACGAAGCAAGGATTTATTAAGATAATCCAAAAATCACTAAAACAACAAAAATGCGACATTTTGTTCATTAATACCAAGTAATCAAACTATAATTTTACAATACTACATAAAACCTCACCGTTGTTCAGACAAGAGTTGAATCGTGATATTTGTTCATATGTGTTTTGTTGGTTTGTTTATCAATTAGAATTTATAGTAAAAGAGAAGTACATGGAAATCGTGCATTGTCTACATCTCAACTACAACAATAATGACTGGAATAATAGCTGACTAACAATGAACTGTATTTAATACGATATATCAAAGTAACCGTCCGGTTTGTATTTTTATAATGTTTCACTTGTTTTGATTTTTATGCTTGTTTCTTGTTGTTTTGTTGTTTTTTCACTTAGATATAGATCGCTTTCTGCTTATAATTAACTTTAAAAAACTGATTTTGATTCTATATGTACATTCTTTGCAAAACAGGCAATTTGTATTTTTATATTTTCTATTTTTGTCTACATATTTATAAAAAAATAAAGATTTATAAATGATTTTTTTCATGATGTGGCACTCTTTATTTTTTATCATGCCATTACATGCATTTCTGTCTGTTGATAAAGTGCATACCTGATAAATTTAGCTTTAACAGTCACAGTCATCTTTATCAGACACCTCATGAATACATACTGAAAAAAATGAATAGCATAATTATACCTCTTTCTAGTTTGAAAATATCAAACTGTTAAACTTTGAATCGAATACAATCTTTAATATTAAAGTTTCTCTTACGTATTAAGATTCCTTCATGGGGGAGGGGGTGGGGTGGTGCTATCCAGCTAACGTACGGAACGTCGATGGTTCTACTCAGGTGCCCGCTCGTGCCCGAAATATTGCATTTAGAGACACATCTATCGTTTTGTGTTATTTACCATATGTTAAATTACTGAAATATATTTTTAGAACATTTTAGGTCCCGCCATGATGTACTTCACGTACAATATGAGCACGAGAAAGTCGTGCATTTCACTAGTTTGTGTGTTATGTGTGATAGTTCTTGTCATCTACATTACATCAGAACGACAATTGATGGCATTTTATGTTGAAGGTATATATTAACTAATTGTTTATTATATATATTAATATCACTTGTATCATAGTTTGGGGACCTTTTTGTTGAAAATGTGTCAGCGTTAAATTGTATACATATACATGCACAGTGCGTTAACTGGAGTGCAGGTATTAGTTACCCGCACTCAAGAGCATGCCCATTGATTGGCTCATTTTTGCTGGGGTTTACTTATAGTGACGGAAGAGAGAAATATCATATTCAGATGCTCGTTCATTGGTTACTTTTTTCCCGAGGTTTCATATTTTGACAACAGGGGACGTGTTTTTTATGTTTAACTACGATACAAAAGAGAAAGAACATCAAAACACTCGGCAATCTGATAATTACTCGGGGGCTACACCCCCTCGTACAAATCACATAGCCTCGTGTTTCGATGCTCTTTCTATTACATAATTATACTAGTATCTGTTTAAATCCGTGGATATTATGATATTTTCCTTGCATAAATCTACCTTAACGAACGACTACGGGTGAATGCATATTCAAGAGAGGTGTGACATTTACTAGCTAGCTATCTTGGGGGATTTCGGTGTCTTTAAATAGAGAAAAACACAATCCCTCAAGAAAGACAAAAAACGACAAAATTGTAAATGTTGCAGGCTCAGTTTAATTGAGCCTGTTTAAGTCATATTTTTGCTTCATTTTCATAAAAGATTCAGACCATACATGTTACAATACATGTTATAATGTATGTTTTCCTATACATACTAGCCAAATAACAAGGGGTAAGCCCCATCCCCGCCATCTTCTTTGGATCAGCGCATGATATATATACAAGATGGTATATTAATGTTTTCTTATATAATAACATAACAGGGGAAATCTCTAAAACTTATTGTGATTTACGTGCCATTTTTGTTTAAAAGCATAAAAATTTACGTTTTTACTTAGGAATCATACGCCGCTTTTCATGAAATAATACTTACATTGAAGATTCCATGATCACTGCCGTTTTAACACATCTGCGGATGTTTCTAAATTAACATTTCACCATGATTACATGTTTAAATGTTGACTACTGTTTAAGCCGGTGCTATGGGTAGGTAATCGTCCATGAGAAGACTCAATATGACCGAGTCTGCAACATTTATTTCGTAGGGATTCTGTTTTCTCTTTTTTATTGCGTATTTGTATTAATGGTTTGTCTCAAATGCCATGTTTACCATGAAATTAGAAGAATTCGGTTTGTCAAAAATGAATAAAAAAATCGGAAACTGTAGAAAAAAAGGAAAAGCGGCTACGTGGAATTTTACAATATAACCCGACAATAATTATTGTCTCTAGGTTCTACAGGCTCAGTTAAACCGAGCCTGCAACATTTTCAATTCTGTTATTTTGGACTTTCTGGGATTCTTATTTTTTCTATTCCACCAATTACAAAAACCTGTCCTTATATATCTAAAGACAAAGACCTGGAAAAAGGATTAACAAAATTACATGAAAATTGCAGATCCGGCTTATAGGTTCAAACACTTTATAGGCTGCGTATTGAAATGTTCTTCTAACACAGCCATAAAAGTTTTTAATATTCAGCATACGTAATAAATAAATACAACAATAAAATTATCTGAAATTATAATTTAGAGTATCCATCACGCATTGATATACTACTCACAAGGTCTAATTGTCACGTTTATTTTTTTACTGTTTTTTTCCTTTCCAGAAAGCAAAATAGGGAGAAATAGCAAAATCCATACTGCCAGGACAGAACCTTTGACGAAAAGTTATTCCAATCAGGATATGGTAAGAGATAACAGACAGAAGGACATAAAAACAACTCCTATTATTACAACATCAGCACGGTCGTCTACCGTTAAATCACATTCATCACACTCGACAACATTGGAACCTCCTTCTAGTTCCATACAATCAGAATCATTGTTAACATCAACTTCTGTGAGTATAGTGAGCTCAACGAGACTTCACAGTTCTCAGAGTTATACTTCTTTGTTAAATTCTACTAGTACTATGACAACTAGCTCAACTAGCAACTCGGAGATACATACCTCAGAAAGTAGTACAGGTAGAATGACATCCACGGGACATATCTCTTCAGAATCACATAGGACGCCGCCTGTTGCTCTTAAAAACGGAAATAAAGTAATTCATAATGAACTAAATGCGTCAGATGATTTTGTACCAGTTCTTATTAAAACCAAAGATACGATAATGAAAATAAAAGCCGATATTAAGGCACCAAAAGGTGTAAATACAAGTAGTGCCAGTTACGAAAGTTATAACAAGGTTCACAGAGCAAGAATTGAACAAATAAAACATGTTTGTAGTGACAAACATTTGTTTGAGAATACAATGTTGAAAGGTCATTCAAAGATTATATTTTATAAGTCAGAAAATTACAATTTCTCTTACTGCAAAGTACCGAAAAGCGGAAGCACGTTCTGGACAAGGGCCTTTGGAATATTGAAACGTGGTTTGAGTTACGGTAATTTCATTTTCAAATTATCAAGGCGAAATGTTCACAACACTATGCTACAATATATGACAGATGTTCAGAATGTTATAAATGAAAAATCTAGAACAATCCTAGTGTCACGTGACCCATATTCACGCTTATTCTCAGCCTATGTAGATAAATCATATCTTCTCTTGATGAAAAGTTTAAATTTTCAGATACGCCACATACAGGAAGATTATGATATAACTAACATTTCTACCTGTCCGACTGATGTTACATTTCAGGAGTTTTTGGACTGGATAATATCTGAAGCAAGACAAGGTAAAACATTAGATCGACATTGGTCACCGGTTTACTCTCTCTGTCGGCCATGCGAAATTAATTCGTTTATTCTTGTAAAGCAGGAATCATTTGCCAAGGATGTTGAGTTTGCATTGCAGCAGGTTGGAGTTGAAAAAGACAAGTTTGATTATATCAATCAAGCGCTCCATGACCATAGGGCTGAATTAAGTCTTCCAGGAATCATTGATACATTGTTTCTTACAGCTAGTAATCTGGTAACTAGAAAATGTCTTGGCTATTTAAAGTTTTCAAAACGTGTTTGGGTATCACTTCAAATTCAAGGGTTTATCGATAAACAAATAGATTTTCCTAATGACAAAATCAACGAAACTATGTTTGCGAATAGTAAAAACCTTACAGAGATTGTTTTACAAACACTGCGAGACTTTCCATTGAGCTCTAGTCAGAGTCAGCATCAGCGATATGAATATCTTTATCAGGCATATCAAACAATTAAACCTGAAACTATAAAAGATATACAAGAACTTTATATACACGACTTTGTACTCTTTGGATATAATACTGAACCACCAACAAAATATTTTGATACCAAATGGTATTATCAATAAAAAAGTATTTCAGACGCCAAGAGTTTTTTGTGTTTATTTTAGATTATATTTACTTGCATGTGCATAAATTGTTTAATATTGATATTCATCACATACTTGTATCATAGTTTGGGGACCTTTCTGTTGAGAAAGTGTCGGAGTTAAATCGTATACAAATACATGCACAGTGCGTTTACTGGAGTTACCTGCACTCCAGAGCATGCCCAATGATTGGCTCATTTTTGCTGGGGTTTACTTATTGTGACGGAAGAGAAAGGAAAAGCGACAGAAATATCATATTCAGATGCTCGTTTATTGGTTACTTTTTCCCGGGATTTCATATTGTGACAACAGGGAACGTGTTTTATGTTTGACTATGATACAAAAGAGAAAGAATATCAAAACACTCGGCAATCAGATTAATACTCGGGGGCTACGCCCCCTCGTACAAATCAAATAGCCTCATGTTTTTATGCTCTTTATATTAATTAAGCCGCTTGTCCGGCTCTGTAGAAAGTGTTGCACGACATTATACAAACACATTTTTTGGCGTGACCATATTTCCGTTATACAGTCATAGGACAAAAACTGGAAACAAAGTGATCCCTCGGAAGCATTAATCACAACAAAATTACAAGAGAATGCAATCATTTATTTGTTTTTCTTTGAATTCCTTATCAGTTACAAATTATTTATCATTTTAGTGATTAGCCTGTCAGTGCTCTGCCTTGTGCCCTGTCCTGTTTTTGTTTGGGGTCCGCCTGGGCTTCTTGCCACTGGTTCTTGTTGCTGGGTCGTGCGGGGTTGCATTCATTGAACGCCTCCTTTCCTTGTTGATCTTGTTTATCATATTTTGTTGAGCCCTTTGTTGTTTTCTCGTCTCCGTAAGTATCTTCCCTTTTGCCCCAAGTTTTTTTTAAAATTTTGACCCTGCCTTCCACGAATCTCGAGTCCCCTTCCCCTGTACCCTTTTACTTTGCGGGCCTATCAATCAATCAATTATATGTTTTCTTTAATTTCCTTGTCGGTTACTATTATTCCTTTTAAGTATCATTTAAGTGATTATACTGTTCGTGCTCTGCCTTGTGCCCTGTCCTGTTTTTGTGATGACTTTATGTCAACATTTATATCAACAGCCGGCAACATTTTCAAATTTTGTCGTTTTGGACTTTCTTTAGAGATTCTATTTCTTTTCTACTTTATATCAAACAGCTCATTTTAATTTTTGTTTTTAAATTATAATTCATTTAGCGCTATTTATATTGTGTCGCTTGTCATGTACTTCCAAACAGGACCAAACCTGTCTAGATCAATCTAACGATAAGTTAAACAACGCTAGCAACTAGATATAACTGGTTTTAATCTGCATAAGCTTTCTTTTATTTCATAGTTTATCCTCTGTCATAAAAAAAAACAAATTAATCTTATTCGCCGTTAATAAGAACACATATTTTCCTTATAACATATAATGCTTGCTGATACCACGTTTTAACTCTTAGAAGTTTCTTAGTATGTTCCTTAAAAAATCAGAAGAATTGATGTGCATGTTTTTTGACATGTTTTGTTTTCCAAATGTCAACGTTTGTTTGGTTGGATTCTCAGTCACACCAATACTGTAATGGTTAAATTGTGACTTGCCAGGAGTAGAAACCCCGACGTCTGGTGTAAGAATACAATGTTCCTGGCGGACTTCGAAACAACAGCAGCTAGGGCAAGTTGTTTGATTTCGGACGCCCCAAGTGTAATGTATCTTTTAATAAAATGAGAAATAGCCGATTGACCCCGTACAAACATTATTGATTACAAACACAAGAATAATAAATAATCCCGTCATAAAAATGCTTGCATTATTCTTTATCCCCCATCGAAATAATTGTCAACGTAGGAAGATTTGCATACTAATCTTATTCGCATTTTCAGGGCATGTTTGTTTGATTGTTTGTTGTTTTTTTTGTAGATACATGCATTTATACATACCAAACTCTATTCCATTTATTGTTTTTCTGTATTTTACTTTAATATCTCATTGTTTTCAAAGACCTATTTGGTAATATGAAACTAAGTATTTGAATCTAAAGTTTTGTTTTTGTGTAACAGGTGCATATGGCATTTTCATTTTTGCACCGGCTTAAGCAGAATTCAACATTTGAACATAAAAAATGGTAAAATCTCAGATAAGAAACATCCCCATATGTAAGACGATCCTATGCAATAAATATCTGGAAACAAAGTGATCCCTCGGAAGCATTAAAATAATCAAAAACAGCAAAATTACATGAAAATTGCAGATTCGGTTTGATTTAGTCTGTTCATGAAGGATAATGTTAAAAGTGCAATATCCCTTACTCCCCCTAGCACCGGTTTGAGCAAGTTTAAGTACCCAGCCATGCTCAGCACAGCTAAGTACAACAACTACATTTTTGATGATCATAAGTTTCATAACCTCTTATTTTGGTTTAAGTGTCAAAATATTTTATATAAAAATTGACGATTTAAGATTTAGTTTATTTTCTGCTTTAAAAATTCTGGAAACAAAGTGATCCCTCGGAAGCATTAATCACAACAAAATTACAAGAGAATTGCAGACTCGGTTTGATTGAGTCTGTACATGAGGGATAATGGATATGTGCAACATCCCTCACGCCCCCTAGCACCGGCTTGAGCGGTACTCAATTCTCAACACTTAATAGTGCTGGCATCAATGATCCCGAAGGACCAGAAAATATTAAAGTTCACATACGACAGCTAGATTGGATTTTTATTTTTTCATGTTTCATAAACATTTAACATTTTTGTTATTATTTAAATATTGTTATATGACATACAGCTGTTGAGAGGAAGACTGTAGTTATTTAGTATACCAAAAAAAAAAGAAGGAAAAAGAAAAAAGTTACCGTCCACGCCCCCTAGCACCGGCTTAAGCAGAATTCAACATTTAAACGCCAAAATGGTGAAATTTTGAATTTAGAAACATCCTATATTTAGATGTAAAATTATACTAAAGTCCGGCCAAGTGGACTTACTTGGTAGAATGAAAATTGCATATGTGTTGCCGGTGCTGGGGGCGTGGACGGTAACTTGCAATTCTAGTACCGTTCATCAACAGGCCCAATCAAACCGTGTCTACAACATTTTCAATTTCGTAGGTTCTGGCGTTCTCTAGTCTCTATTTTAGTTTACAAAGCTTTCATCATTTTAATTTATTTTGTGCTGATTTTTTCTTTTTTTTACAATTTCATCATGAAGGCTACATGTTTCAGTAGAAGTATCATGTAGAGTATATTATCCTCTTTAAAAAGTAAATTCCCTTAAGCGTTGTATTAATTCTATTTCTCCTACTATAATATTTCCTGATGTTATTTGATACTTTTTTGTACTCAAGATTTTATCTTATAACGTGGCACTGTCATTTCTTCTCTGCTATAAAACCCAATCGACATTGAAATGTCGTAAAGTAAATGAGTAAATATTTTAAAAATGATAACAATGTTTGAAATCTGACTTATTAGGGCGATATTTTACGGCCGGAACATAATAAAAAATGAACCTTGTCAAAATCAAATCTTTACTAAGTCTTAAGCAGTAACGTTTAAGTAAGTTTATAACGCTTGTTATTGTCTGTCATTGATAGATTATTTTGATTAGTTTTTTATTTAGAAAATTACATATACCTTTACATAAGCTGAGAACGGTTCACGTCCAAGAAATAAAATCAGTATCTAAAAAACTTAAACTGGTGACTAAATTTAAGAGTAACAATATATAACTTATAAATTTGTGGAAATACAAGAACAAATAATTATTACTGGGCGATATTTACGGCCACAACGTATAGCTAAAACTTTGCTGTGGGAGTAATAAACAATCAACAAATCATAAATAACCGCTGATATTAATATAAATTAACTTATACTCAATGGTTGCGCTAGGTGTCTTTTTGTGTCTTCTACTGTAGGACGGAAATATTGTAGATATTTCAAGATTTGTGATACAAAACCCATAAACATAGTGCAAAACCCATAAACATAGTGCAAAATCATTCCTTTAATATCTTTTTAGTATATATTTTTTTATTCTAATATCTGTTACAAATATATATTTAAAGTTAACAAGTGTATTGTTTTACAAACCATTGTTTTTGTTGTTAACAATCATTCCAACATTCATTTCTGAGAAAACGAAAACATATCTTCATCGAATCATCTGCAAGATATTCACACTTTACACGGGTATATTAATATATGAACCGCGTCACGACAAAACCAACGTAATGCGTTTGCGACCAGCATGCATCCAGACCAGCCTGCGCATTCGCGCAGTCTGATCAGGATCCATGCTGTTCGCTATTAGTTTCTTTACTTGTAGGGGTTTATAAGGGTTTATAAGCGAACAGCATGGATCCTATCTGCGCAGGCTGGTCTGGATCCATGCTGGCCGCAAACGCTGCTTTTGTCATGAAGCGGCTCATATTATTTTTTGCTGCGTGACTCGTATTCACTTACCTCACTTGATATTGTATTTGAGAGATTTCTTAACTTGAAACGGTTCAAGCATAAATCATTAACTAAAGGTACATACATATATAGTTACATGTGAGCACTTGTAACCAATGATAATAATAACATATCTAAATGTAAGCAATTTATAATTTATATGTAAATATAGTAAAACTTATTTGTCCCTTTGTATTTAAGAATGTCAATAAATTTATTAAGATAGCTGTTTGCTGTTTCTAACATCCATGTAGTTTAATTAGGCATACTGCATCGCAATCCACCATTCTGAAATTTATAGAAATAACAAATTAGCCGCGTCATGACAAAACCAACATAATGCGCAGTCTGATCAGGATCCATGCTGTTCGTTTACAAACTTTATAACAAGTAGAGAAACTGATAGCGAACAGCATGGATCCTGATCAGACGGCGCGGATGCGCAGGCTGGTCTGGTCGCAAACGCATTACGTTGGTTTTGTCAGAACAGAACATATACTTTATTTTTTACTTGTACAATCATACATCGTCATACATAAATAAACAATTTTACAATACATACTAACATAAATCACAAGATCTTATCTAAACATGTCCATAACAAATCAATATAGAGGATGAATTATTAATATATTAAGTTGTATCTACTATATCTAAATTATTTGTCATGACGCGGCTCATTAATTAGTTTAGATTGTAGGAAATTTATTTAAGAACGACTGTATCGGAAGCTATAAGCTTACTGAAACCCTTTTGTATGTACACTTGATTATGTCTGTAAAATTATTTAATTGTATATTGTGTGTATATTTATACAATAAAATATTATTAAACTAAACTGAAACACTATCGAATCCGTTCCTAGAGCTCACCAGTACTGAGAAATGAGTGTAATGTTTCTTGTTCAATGAAAGAACGGCTGGCCCCTGACTGGGTTTGAACACATGCGGCCAGCGATCTGACGCGTTAACCACTCGGGCACGCCGTCACACAAGTAAAATATTAATAATAAATATGCTTAAATAACAAGTTAAACAAGTCTGCGAACTTGCAGAAACAATACATATAACTTTTTCAAAAATAAAACATAGTCATCAACCTTAATTACTTACTACTTCGTTTACACGTATGCGAATATGAATAACAAGATAAACTAAAAGCATAATAAAACAGAGTCAGCGAACAAAATTTCAATGATTATTCATACTAGTAAGATTTTTAAAAATATGTGTTTTCTTGTAAACGATTAAAAAAGAAATCGTTATAATGTGTGAAATACGAGTAAAGCAATATGATCAAAACTATACATACACTAGCGCCGCCACGACCTAGAAGAAAAGCAATTAAAACAATTATACATAATTATTTAGTATAAATTAACATAATTATTCAGTATTAATTAACATAATTATTCAGTATTAATAACATAATTATTCATTATTAATTAACATAATTATTAAGTATTAATTAACATAATTATTCAGTATTAATAAATATAATTATTTAGTATTAATTTACAATTATTCAGTATTAATTTACAAAATTTTATATGTATCTTCTAAATAACTTAATTATAAAAAAAAAGAAAAAAAGAATATGAATATATGTAAAAAACAATGTTTACGCATGATGCAATTGACAGGTAGTTATTTAAGTCATTATCTTAAAAAAAAACAAAAAAACATGGACAGTCTCCTGTTCTGGATTCGACCCTGTATTTCAGAAGTAAAGTTTGCGAAAAAAAATAGAGTATGCTTTCTCCCATTTACACTAGCATACGGTGAATAGATTTTTAACATACTGTCCCTTTAATAAAAAGTAAAAAAAAAAAAAAATTAATTAAAAAAATAAATAAAACATAAACTAAAATCAAGTAAACAAGTATGTTTCCTTCCATTTATTATGACAAGGTGAATAGATGTTTAACATACCTGATCCAAGTTGTGGAAGCCCACCTCTGTTGGACCTGAAAAAAATCATATCAATTCTTGTTAAAACTTAAAAAAAAAAACAACAACGCAAAATGCCTCAAAAAGAGCTACAAAGTCGATGTTATCGGGGCTGTTCAAGATAAACAATGGCGCCATTTTAAACACTATTTTATCTTAAGTATTCAATTATTGTGAATTCCAGAAAATATAATAAAAGTTGATGACCCCTTGTGGCCAGAGGGGTTGCCTTTAAAGGTTGAGAATCAGAATTACAGCCACTGTGTATCACTGCATGATCGCAAGAGGCGACTAAGTTTGGTTCGAATTACTGGATTCTATGCATCTCTTAGCTCTAGCAGGTGATTTTGACCACTGGCGTTGCTTTAAGTTTGTAACACCAGGTAAGCAAAAATCTTTTCCCTGTTTCCCGCCATATGCCCCATATGAATAAATTTTTTGATGCGCGAAAAGCCAAACCAAACCAAACAAAAAAATTTAAATTAAGTAAACAATGCGAGGACAAACAGATAAATAATCAAAAAAGATAAAATATTTAGATGTTAATAGAGTAAAAAAAACTGTTATAATGTTTTAACAGTAGGCCCTTTTAAATAAAACAAAAATTTTTATGGGTTTTAAAGTGATTTTTAGCTATTTTTATGGTGGGGAAGACCCTTTCGTGCCCCCTTTGTGCATTTTCAGGGACGAGGCAAAAACCCATGTTCCGTAAGCTATGGATAAAAATTAACCCCTTTGGGGATTTAATTCCCCGCCGGGAAGGGGGAATATTAAAGCAAAGGCTTTTAAAGATAATACAAAATAAAAAATTTTTTGTAATTTTTCCTGCCGAAAAATTCCCTAGGGTTCGTCCTTCTGAAATCAAATGCCGACAAATGTCATTATACAATGTTTCATTTATTTCAATGTTTATATGATGTAACATTTTAAAAGATATCTCAGAAATTGTTACACTGTGTATATATCAAGAAATTACATAAATTCTATGGTGTCCTAGAATTCTTCAGTTGTTTTAAAGGGACTTCACTGAGGTTTTTTGACATGACTTGACAGGAAATATTTTTTTTAGATTAACGTTCCATTTGATGCAGTGTAAGAACCAATAACTTTGTGCAAATTTTCAGATCATTAGCTCACTACGTTTTCACAGTATGATTATTTTTATTGTATAAAATGACCAAATATTGAAAAGCATTGCAAAACTTTTTAATCAAATCGGGCTGAGTATTTTCCACTATCTTATGGATATCCAATAAATACCGACAAAAATCTTAAGTATCTTTAGATATCTTTCTTGTTCAAGTGCGCCAGATGATTCATGTAAGAAATTTAAATTTTATGTTTTTATGCTTTTGAACCTCAGTACAGTAGAGTTCCTTTAAAACGTATAACACGGCGTAAACGACTTGAAATATAAGCTTGAAGCGCTTTAAAAATTAATTGCTGGAATTCAGTTTAACAAATAAAAATTAGAAACTGATCAAATTCATACGGGGAAGTCAAAGACCGGGTCCGCGAAGCGGGCCCGGGCTTTGGCTTGCCCGGCAATAGACTACATGTGTATATTTAAAAGGTAATCAAGTAAGAAAAACAATTAAAAAAGATATAGAATTATACACCTATCAATGAAATTTTCAGTGTCAGTATTAGTCGGGCGCCGCCATTTTCAATGTAACTCTATGATAATATGCGAGATATTCACATAACGTACAATCGCAGCTTTTCGGATTAATAATAATCGTCGAGTAGTTCGAGTGAAAACGGAAGCGGTGCGTGAAATAACGAATGACACATTTAAAACGGAAAATTAAAATGAATGATTTTTTAACCGACTTCCCTGTTCATAGGCTTTGCCTAATTTCATATTAAATTAATGATTTTTATACGGGGAAGTCAAATTCCGGGCCCGCTTCGCGGGCCCGGGCTTTGGCTTGCCCGGCTATAGACTACACGTGTATATATAAAAGAAAATCAAATAAAAAAGCAATTAAAAAATATATATAATTCTATACCTATCAATGAAATTTTCAGTGTCAGTTCTAGTTAGGCGCCGCCATTTACAATGTAACTCAATGATAAAAGGCGTTGTATTCCGATAACGGAACAAATCTCAACTTTTCGGATTAATAATAATCGTCGAGTGTTCCGAGTGAAAACGGAAGCGGGTATATATAATACCGAATGACACCTTTAAAACGGAAAAAATGAAAGGATTTTTTACCGACTTCCCCGTTCACAGGCTTTGTCTAATTTCATATTAAGGTACTAAGAAAAGAATGGTGGCACGTTGATTATCATAAGATATGACGTCACTAAATCAAATAACGTCATATATAGCGTGAGTCACCCTATAGAAACTTACTGTAAGCAGATTGGTACTCTGTCCTTTGTTCATTCCTGCGGCCAGTAATCTTTGAAGCAGCTAGTTTACCGCTGCAATAAAAAACATATAGCTAACGATGTACTGTAACTTTCTAATGAATAACTTTTTTTTATAAAATCTATTAGCAGAAAACTTATGTTGTTTCCATATAAAAATAGTAACAAAAAAAATAAAGAAAGAAGAAATCTAAAATATAGTACAGGTCATAGCATATTAATTGGTTGAGGAAGACCTCGGGTGCCGTTCCGTGCATCAGGCATGAACAATGAACGGACCACCGACGTTCCGTAAGCTAGCTTGATAGCTTCCTCACATAAGTGTAAATTGCCACTAAGAAATACCAATTATCTGTCATTGTATAGAGAGGAGAAAAGATCATTATCTTTAAAGGAACTCAACTGAGGTCGAAAAACATAAAATTTGAATTACTTATATAAATAAAAAAGAGCGCTTAAAATAGAAACACATACAAACGATTACTGTAAAAAACACAAAAATAAATTAAAAAGTTGTGTATATATAATATATATATATATATATATATATATATATATATATATGAGTGAAAAGCGTTGCAACGTTTTTCAATTTTGAGTTATTTTTTCATAATAAGAATATATATTCAGAAAAAAATAACTGAGTGAGCCAAAGATAAGAAATTTGCCCATTTATTGACCTAGACTTACATTTATCACGAAAAATTTTATCAGTCCCATCATGTTAAAAAAAACCTTAGTTAAGTCACTTTAAGGAAGAAAAAAAATGATACAAATAATGCAAATGATAATAATACAAATAAAATAAATGATACAAATTATACAAATAATATAAATGATACAAATAATACAAATGATACAAATAATACAAATGATTATAATACAAATAAAATAAATGATACAAATAATATAAATGATAATAATACAAATAAAACAAATGACCCAAATTATACAAATATATAAATGATACAAATAATATAAATGATACAAATAATACAAATGATACAAATAATACAAATGATAATGATACAAATAAAACAAATGATAATGATACAAATAAAACAAATAATATAAATGATACAAATAATACAAATGATACAAATAATACAAATGATACAAATAATACAAATGATAATGATACAAATAAAACAAATAATACAAATGATAATAATACAAATAAAACAAATGATGCAAATAATACAAATGATAATAATACAAATAAAACAAATGATACAAATACTATAAATGATACAAATAATACAAATGATACATATAAAAAAATTCTAATAATAAAAAAAACAAATGATACAAATAATACAAATGATAATAATACAAATAATATAAATGATACAAATAATACAAATGATACAAATAAAAAAAAATGATAATAATAAAAAAAATATAAATGATGCAAATAATATAAAAGATACAAATAATACAAATGATGATAATACAAATAATACAAATGATAATACAAATGATAATAATACAAAAAAAACAAATGATACAACTAATATAAATGATACAAACCTGTCGCCACCACATCTATCAGAACCGGATGATTCTAGACCACCTCTTGTATACCCGTACTGACTGCTAGCTGCAGAACTTAGGTTACCTCTACTATTACCAGTCATGTCACTATTCTGTCTTGCATTCAACCTGTTTTGTTCCATTTCCAGAAGAAGTTGTGCGTGCTTAAATTAAGAAAAAAAGTACGAGCAATGAAGGGAAATGTTTTAAAATTTATTGTAGCTTAATTTGA
>NW_026854081.1:0-40268 GCF_026571515.1 Ruditapes philippinarum
TTTTTTTTTATAAAATAAACGAGTTATCAGGAAAATCTAAATTTTAATATGTGTTTACTGATTATTTGAAAAAAAAATCATAGAAAAAAGGGCCAATCAAACAAACTTTAAAACTGTTAAAATTGCAAAAGCAGTCGTGATTGCAACAATTTATGATAAATATTTGTATTTTTTGCCAAGCTAATATAAAAATGATTGCTGACTACGTTATGTCATGTTTATAATCCGACATACTAGTGTGTTATAATGTTATGGCAGTTAAGATAAAAAATATATTGTAAAAAAACTTACAAGACACCAAGAGAAACCCCGCAGTAAGACGATGTGGACTGCAACTGTAACATTTTGTGCATGCAGACAATATTGCCACAATCAAAGCTATCAATTCAGTGGCAAGTCCGCTAACCATCAAACCCTGCGCTGCCTTAAACCAGTCTAGAAATATTACAAACAAATGAGCCGCGCCACGACAAAACCAACATAGTGCGTTTGCGACCAGCATGGATCCAGACCAGCCTGCGCATCCGCGCAGTCTGATAAGGATCCCTGCTGTTCGCTTACAAACCCTACTGCAAGTAGAGAAACTGATAGCGAACAGCATGGATCCTGATCAGACTGCACGGATGCGCAGGCTGGTCTGGATCCATCCTGTTCACAAACGCACTATGTTGGTTTGTCGTGACGCGGCTCAAATATAAGTTCCGTGAATATTTGTATCAAATTGTACTCTTTTTGATTTGCCTCTAAAATAATTTTATTTGAAACATATGACGTGTTATGACCACTGAGAAACTGTTAATTTGTCGTTCAATTCTGACATTGTAACCAACTATAGGAATGGATGGACAATGTACTTCTTTACGAATATTTTCGAAACGGCACGCCGAAGCTGGGACTGGAAACAATGGGTCACTTGATTGCGAGCTGTTTATAGTTACTTTTTATCGTTGTTGGCTGAATCAGTCACAGTTTCTCTAATATCATCAATATCTTAAAATATGGCTTACACATTTATCAATATATATATATATAAGGAAGAAAGTCATGAGCGAAAAATTATACACAGAAAACTGACACGAAAAAAAGGCACGCCGCAGTCCGGAATCGAACCATGGGTTGCAAGTATGCTACCCCTCTACACAACAGTGGTCGTTCAGTTTTCTTAGTGCTAACTTTATATAATTATTTAAGTTATTTTTAACTTAATTGTGACATGATCACTTTCAACAACATCGGTATATTATATATATATCTGATATAATTTAAAGTTACCCGGTAATCGTTTATATGTGCCAAAATCCTCCTCAAAATACCAATCACATTCATCCGAACATGCTGCAATGAGGCCATAATGACTTTCTGAAGTCTCATCTGCTACCCAAAATGGCGTAGTAATCGACACGAGAAGAGCCAATAAAGTGTTGACTAACAATATAATACCGACGAGATGTGCGCACGTCACCCGCATAGTGCTGTTCGTATCTAAATACAATTTAAATTTACAAGTCGATTTATAACTATAATACACAAAGTAATTATCGTAACTGAAATGAAAAAAATTGCAGAACACATAAAAATGACTTATAATTCAAATGATAATTATTTAATGACAATGTAACATCCAATAAAATATCCCACCGTTCACACCAATGGGAGAATAATAATCATCTTAACAAGAATGATACTTGTACTATGGACTTATAATAAACAAACTTTCACCGACTCACTAACGGAACACTATACAATAATTACTGCATTCTAAATATAGTGGTTATAAAGTACGCTCTATAATGTTATAATGATATATGAATCTGCTATTAGTGTTGTTTATCCTTTAAGAGAGGGATGGAGAATTCTCCAAGAAAGCACTTGTAAAGTTTTCAAGTAGAATGAAGTTTGTTAGTTTGTGTCATTTTCTTCCTTGATAGTTAAATAATATGCGTTTTATTACTTACAGGTTTTGGTGCGTCAACACAAGCAGACAATTCACGAGCGATAAAGCGACTTTTCTCGTGTATACAGTAACTGTTCCGCTGTTTGGTTTCTGTCAATAGAAGAAAAACGATGAAATCTCCGGAACTGTAAGTTTTCTGTTTAGCATTGACACAATTACTCATCAAATGACACCATTCCTCACTGATGGAGATCGGTCTTCCTCCTTTTGCTCACGCCCATGTCATTAGCGGACAAGTGCTTAACTATTATGTTCGATGCATTATTTGTATACGTTTTAAATTGTAGTTTTATCAAGTGTTATCCCAATAACAACAAATAACAAATTCCACACTTACTGCTGCGCCGCACGTTCTTCGAACGTGTATTTTCGTGTATTTTTAAAAAAATTAACATCTTTAAAAAGTTTTAAAATATATGAAATTGTAGTATTTACTTGATTCATGTAATGAAGTTGCCAATTCTGAATAAATTGATCTTTTAATTATAAAATGATGCGCAGAATTTAAATGTTTAAAATGAAAACAATCTAAAGAGGAATGTACATATTTCAACCAGGGAAAAATTTACATAAATGTAAGAGGATAATTCATTGATATAAAATGATATATAGAACACATTCTTTCTTTTTAGAACATAATTTATTTTCACAAATAATAAAGAACTCTTGAATTAATTTGCAGTGGCAAAAGCAAAATGCCGAGCTCGCAATTTATCATACAAGATGGGGTAGATTGCAGAACCAATTCAATATGTTGTTTCTTTTTTTCAGAGATAGGACACGATATCAATATCTCCATTTTCTTCCTGACCCCACAGAATATATATCATAATATTAAAAAAATTATATTCAACCGACTTTTTGCAACAAATGTGAATACTTTTTTCTCTTTTTATCAAGATAATATATATCACTATAACTCTACATAAAAGAAGAATTACCCCTTTACTACAAATTGAAAACTAATTTCAAAAAGTTTTAAAACATCTTTTTCTGTTGATATTCTATATATCCCTTTCATTGGAACGCATGTTATGTGCTGCGAAACGTTGGATATTTCATTTTTTTTCTTGACCTTCGATGAAGAAAAATATTTACGTAAAAATATATTTAGTGTAAAATTGAGCGCCCATTATTGAATTAGTCTAGCGTACCCTCTCCTCTGTCAGCTCATGTTATGTTATATCTTATGATTTAGACAGGAAATCTTCTCAAAAAGTACTCATAACTGTGCAGTATACTATAATTATTGTACATCAACTTTGTTTTTATAAATAAATCTTAAATTTTGTCTCTCTAAGGTCTGACAAAAATTTCTGCCGTTTAACAATCATGGATAATATAATAATACTAAGTATATACATGTACATTTTCTTACAAAATTTTAAAAAGGATACATACATTATTCTGACATTTACAGACAATTACATAATAAAGGGCATTTTTTAGAATAATAGCTTTTTATACATGAAACTTGTTTAGAAACGTGCACATGACATAAGCGAATGATTTAAAGGACGATTTACTGTAATATGTATCTTTGATGCAAACAAATGGACTTATGTTTCGTTATCAATTTCCTTGTAATTCAACAAAAAGTATTTCGTGGAACGCCTTTGAAATTATTATTAATATCAATATTTTCCCTGTTTCTATACTTTACCATGTTTTAGTTCTTATACATAAATGTCCTATTACAGATAGTGTATAAATATTTCCAGAAAATAAACCTTGAGAAAATTAAGATTTCAAGAAAAGTAAAAAAGAAACACATTCACAATTTAAGAAATAATTTACTTTTTATATGCAATTAATGGCTTATTTTGCAGTATGTATCACCAAATTTCTACTGCGTGACTAACGCAGTAAGGGCTATTTTTGCATATTTTGACCTAATTTTGTTACTGTTCGCCGTTTGTAATGTGTAAATTACTTTCTTTGTTCACATGACAATAGTTTACTTTTTTAATACATTTGAAAAAAAACAACAACATGATGAAAAATAACATGAATCTGAAGGTATGCTGTCTTAATACAATTATTTCAACGGCATGCTGTCTTAATACAATTATTTCAACGGCATGCTGTCTTAATACAATTATTTCAACGGCATGCTGTCTTAATACAATTATTTCAACGGCATGCTGTCTTAATACAATTATTTCAACGGCATGCTGTTTTAATACAATTATTTCAACGGCATGCTGTTTTAATACAATTATTTCAACGGCATGCTGTCTTAATACAATTATTTTAACGGCATGCTGTCTTAATACAATTATTTCAACGGCATGCTGTCTTAATACAATTATTTCAACGGCATGCTGTCTTAATACAATTATTTCAACGGCATGCTGTCTCAATACAATTATTTCAACTGCATGCTGTCTTTATACAATTATTTCAACTGCATGCTGTCTAAATACAATTATTTCAACGGCATGCTGTCTTAATACAATTATTTCAACGGCATGCTGTCTTAATACAATTATTTCAACGGCATGTTGTCTTAATACAATTATTTCAACGGCATGCTGTCTTAATACAATTATTTCAACGGCATGCTGTCTTAATACAATTATTTCAACGGCATGCTGTCTTAATACAATTATTTCAACGGCATGCTGTCTTAATACAATTATTTCAACGGCATGTTGTCTTAATACAATTATTTCAACGGCATGCTGTCTTAATACAATTATTTCAACGGCATGCTGTCTTAATACAATTATTTCAACGGCATGCTGTCTTAATACAATTATTTCAACGGCATGCTGTCTTAATACAATTATTTCAACGGCATGCTGTCTTAATACAATTATTTCAACTACAATTTTACGAAATGTCTTTTAAACAGTTCAACACAACATGCAATTACTACAGAGTTATACAAGCAGTAATCCGTCACGCCAGTTTACTTATACCATATAGTCTGACCATCTTACCAAATTGCATATTTTACATTACTTTCATCTTGAAAAGGAAAATAAAGGAGTGTTTTCGATCTTATCAAACGATTAAAACTTAGAGTTACCTGGCATAACTAAGTTTCTTGGAACAACACTGCAAAACTAGTTTTTGCACATTAAAAAAATAACAAAATTGTTTCCGATATTAACAAAAATATAAAAGTTTGAATTGATATTCATATGTGTAAAATAACAGAGAAATTAATTCTATGCTACAAATTTATCGACAATCGACTTTATGGTCGTGGAAACTATATAAGTTTTTTTTTTTTTGATAAATTTTATAAATATATTTCAAAAGATATAGCTTTATACTACGGTGGCACAAATGTGACATGTGTGTGTTTTTATTTATCTCGTGGCCACGAGATAATATGTCGTGGCCACGATTTACTAAGTCGTGGCCATGAGATAGCTAAGTCGTGGCCACGAGATACTATGTCGTGGCCACGAGTTACTAAGTCGTGGCCACGAGATAGCTAACTCGTGGCCACGAGTTAGTATCAGTAGTAATGGAAATAACGGGTGAGCAGTATACTTCTGGAGTAACTCGAAAAGAGCAAATAACCGGACAAAATTGCGTGATAATTGAAATGATTGAAGGTATTGTTAAGATCAATTAAACTTGAAAACTGCGAATAATTGCCGACACCTACTTATCGATTATACTATAATGTTAAAAACATATATTTATAACATAATTATGTATTTTATTTTTAATCGACCTTTCTGCAGAAGTACGAAATCCGTATATTTCAGTTGCCTGTAGTAGGTTTGGACAGTTTAGTTGCATAGTCTTTAATACCGAATATAGACTCAAAATAAATTACCTACAGACATACAAAGCAAGACATTACTTGTAGAATGATTTCAATAGAAATATCCGCTAGCGATAACTTGTCTTTGTAATAATTCTATAGATCCAGAAAACACAAATAGTCATATACAAATTAAAGATGGCCGATAATTCAAGCATTGGGGAAAAAGTATGTATTGGTCAATACTTACATAGATTACAAGTAACTACTTAAAATGATTGCGGTAAAGTAAACTGTTTTCGCCAACAAGTAACTTTAATAATATCGAAATCTGATCAATATTTAAATTGACGAAGTTTTAAGACATGTCAGTGCGTATATAAAAAACACACACACACTTAATCCCCAAAGAACGCCCAAATCGGCAACATTGAAAATGCGTCAGGCTAGGTGTGTTTGAGCCCGATCATGGACGAGAGTGGTAATTGCAAGTTACTGTCTACGACCTCTAGCAGAATTCAACTTTTCGAACATAAAAATGAAGAAATTTAGTATTTAGAAACATTCACAGAAGTTTTCATAAGGCGGTTATTGTGATATGTTCATGCAATTCCATAAAAGTGTGGCACCCTTGTAAAAAGAAACGAGAAAACAACTGGCGGATATAAAAGAAATTTGAGATTGAAAGGGAATATGAGACTGACACAAACGGGGTGGTTTTCATGATAAACATGAAGTATTATAACCAAAGGTTTCCTAGGAATTTGCCACTCTTAATTTTGGGAGGGAAACTGTCGCACAAAATTGATTATTGGGTAATACTTTTTCATTACAAGAAAGCATTACAAAATAAACATACACAACAGTTACATACACTTATAGATATACACTGTTTGTTTGTTTGTGTCATTTTACGCCTTTTTCCAACAGTATTTCAGTCATATAGGCGGGTAGTTTCCTAACCATCGTTCCTGGAGAGTTACACCAGTACTTGACGACCTTCCTCCGCGCTAAACTACCAAAGCATCTCCCGGGGATCGAACCCACGCCAGACAGGTAACTGGATTAGAAGTCATCGACTCTAACCACTCGACCACGGAGGCGGTCAGATATACACTGACGAAGTTAAAAGACATGTCACTACTTGAATATATTCTAATCAGAAACAAAATGTTAAACATGTAAAAATCGTTATAATCAAACACCAACAATTTTAAACTTTTACTGACGTGTTTTTGCATAAAAGTATCAACAAAATATGGTTGGATGGTGCATACGATTCAATAAATTCACTATGGGGGCGATTTCATTTTTAAAAGGGGTATAATTATTGCGTACCATACTACAATTTCGTGAATGCCTGTGAATATTTCGCAATCGTGAAGTTCTGCTGGTATAATAACGTACTAAGTAAGGACCGCAAATCTTAAATGAAATCGTCTATTAGATTACGTCTTAATTGATAGAATTTATGGGGAAAGGCAATGTTAAAATTTCGTGATGTATGTGAGTAAAATGGAATAAAGTGCATATAACCCTATCAGATATATATTTCCCCCACTATAATTCTATATGAATGGCGGAACAGACATTATGAAAGTACGCAAATCCTGCTAACCATAAAAAACTACTTAAATACAGAGTTAATGAAATTTGAAATAAAGTTGCTTATGCACAGAGCGTTTGTACATGTAAAGCTCGTCTTTAAAATTTACATGTATTATTTCATATTTGAAACAATCATTTAGGCATAAGTAGAAACTTCACTAATCCATGGTAATTACTAATGCCTTTTCCGCATAACAAAACCAATTAGCAATGTAAAAAATGTATGCAGAAAAATACCACATAAATACAACGTAAGTGCCTTGGTAGCGCCATAAGCATGATATTAGTCCCAAATGCAAACTATATGAGTTGTATACAATAGGCTATAATTGTTTTAATTGAAATTTGGCTACTTTTTTATTTGTAAACTAGATCGGATGAGATACCAGCGGAACATTATATCATTGTCCTTAACCAAGATTGCATTACTGTTGTTGGTGTTCAATACACAAGTTTATCAGTAATTATAAGGACAATATTCTTCCGATTTAAGATTTTCTTTACCATAAAAATCGAATATATAGTATGTAACCATTGTTTCGTTTAATGCTTGATACTGTTATAAAGGTTTGTATTAAATACAACAGTTAAACTTACACTATTGTCTGTCTCTGCTATATATTATGTTAAATCAAAGCTTAAAATTATGTATCGTTAAGGGTATAAAGTTATATGTTTTGAAATAGTTTCATAAAAAAGCAGAATAATTATATTGTTTCTACAATCGTACTCTCGAAAGTGTTGTAATATGGAATGTCCTTGTTATTCGACACACATAAATATTGGCCGTTGAACAAAATATTTACGTTTGCGGTTTTCCATTTAGCTATCATTTCGTGTATTCGCCATTCACTTTTGAGGCAATTGTTCAATACAAACATTTTTGAAGTATTCTGTTTTTAAACTTCAAACAGACAATCATTTTCCCAGCAGAATTATAGCTTAATACAGTTGAAACTGGCAACATTTTCAACACCTATAAAGGTGTTTACTGTTTCATTATGTCTGGCTTTTATTGTACTTTTTATTAATGATATATGATATAACAGTATATCAGTCTTTAATCACATGTACATTACTGTTGTTGGGTCAGTCAATAAGAAGACAGGCTTTAAAAAGACTAGACTTGACTCATTAGAAAAAGAAATTACTTTGTAGTTTTCATGGAATATATCCATCTTTACGTCATGTGATTTAGACGGTGATAAAGGCCTTGCGATAAATACAAAAGTGATTTCTAATATCTGTGATAAACTAACACTATTGCCCGTCCCGGATATAAAATATAAAATAATTGTTTTCGACGAAATCTTAGGAGATATGTAAACATGCAGTAAGTTTGCTATATTTTAACAAGAATAAACACAAAATGGCGGTTTCGTGCGGGAATAGATCTTGCAGGAAACGAGAATACAGTCGAGAATTAAGGAGATATGTTTTTCGTTACTTATTCCTCTAAACAGTGTCATGTGTTTGGCTTGTGAAAATATAATTTTGGACATAATATAGAACAGTATATCATAGTCTTTAGTCATGTGTACATTATTGTAGTCAATCAATAAGATGGCGAGCTTTGAATACGACTAGGCTTAATTTAACATTATATTGATGTCCTCACTCCTTCCGAGGAATCACCGCCTTCTCCAGATTTTTATACTTCAAAAACTAAGGATGGTTGAGGTTAATGGTCAAGGAAAACCATGACACTTCATGTAAAATCCCTGTCTGATGAATCATTTAGAAGGGATAAGCCATGGTTTATATAACCCAGAAAGATCACTGCACTTGATCAGTAGATAACATCCAATAATTTGAGGTCATTGGGTCAAAAATCAGGGTCACATAAATCTTCACAAAACAAGTGCTAATGGGCGATGTTGCACTTTTTATCACCATCTCTCATCAATGAGTCTGCAATATTGTTGTGTAAATGCTTCTGAGGGATCTCCCTCTCTCCAGATTTTGAACCCCGATTGGAAATGTTTACTAGAATGTAGTTTTTCTATAACCTTATAACAAATGAAGAAAACTTATTTCGTATGATTGATACGATTTATAAAGACTTTGTAATAAATACAAACAGTAATATCTAATCTACGAATATCGTTCGTCCCTGTTCATACGCTGCGTGTTTAAATACTGTATTATATTAAAGTTAATAGCTGTGATGTTTAACTGTCAATTTTTTCATCAAATAAACAGTTGAAACTGCCAATAATTTCCGGTTTATTAAATCGGCATTATAAATCTATACAACGTCATTTACATTTTAGTGTAAAACCTGCCGGAATACATTGTGTCTCCTTTCAACAATTGTTTTCTTCTAATCATTCTTCTTTCTATTTTAGTTACAGATTTTAGACATTGGCCTACGTGTAAAACATTATATAATGTTAAAGGCTGAATGACGCTTAGGTTCGGTGCTAGCAGGCGTTACGGATGGTATACACTTTTCATTATGTTCTCCATGAACCAAATTGGTAATTTCATGTTCATTGTAAAACATTGTTGTTTCACTGCTTTCCGCGGGAGTCAACACCATCTCCAGATTTCTAATTGGATTGACAATGTTGTCCTAGTACTGTAGTTCTTTTTTAACCGCGTTAGAAATCGAATTCACACTACAATCAATATTTAATTGTTGTATTGTACTGTACATGTTTTTTTCCTTTTGTGTCCATTTTGAAAATGTTTCAAGAAATCTGCTTAAAACTAGTGTTGGATGTGCTTGGAGTGTTATTGCCATGATGCATAGGGGAAAATCAGCGATTTATGTTTACCAAAAACGATAGCGACATTCTAAAAGAATTTTGGAATAATTTATCAAAAATTCAAAGTCAAAGTACATAAAACAGGTAGTCGTCCTTTTAATTTCGATCACTGTATCATATATATATAGGCGGTATCTTTTAATACGACTTTTGAAAACCACCTTTCTGGACCCAGCATTTTGAGGCGTTGTATAAACTTTAAAAAAGAGGCTAATTAAGATTTTCCGTGTATGTCAGTTAAACATAAACTGGATTTATTTGATAAATTTTTATTTTAACCAAATTCTTAACTTGGACTCCAACAAATTCGGGGGTTTACTTGTCATCATCAAGAAGTCCTGTAATATTAGCAGACCGACTAACAACTATAATTTACCATTTAAAAGTATTGTAAGAAGTTTTAGGAGTTTTAAAGCACAAAAAACACAAAATAATTTTTATCTATGGGTAACTTGGAAAGACATTCTTTTAAAAAACAATGAGAGCATTAATGTTATTAAGAAAATACTGGTTAAAAGTTGTTCAGTCAAGTGTAATAAACTATGCGAAAGTTTGAATATTGATTCTTATGTTTATAGAGATTTACGGAACCCTTAAACCAAATTTCAACGTGTCCTAGGCTAAGTCTGTTATGCCGTTTGTTACAATCTTTTTAGGTTTCAATTAAATTTGGATTAATCATGGCATTGGAGATATGAATTTATTTTTAGCAGTAGTAAAACAAAGATTAACAGATAGATTTATACAAAATTTTACAACTTTATGAGATTCATCAAGAGCAAGAAGTTATGTATTATTTTGTGATTTTGGTTTTAAATCATATCTGTCAATGGTTAATATTGAAAAAAATAGGAAATCTTTATCACGTTTCAACACTTCTTTCACATAGATTGAAAGTAGAAACTGGTAGATGGCATAAACCTGCAGCAATTCCTTATAATGAAATAAAATGTAACATTTGTTTAAAACTAGAAGATGAATTTCATGTATTATTAGAATGTCCATAGTAAAATGTTTTGAGAAAACAGCTCATAGATAAATGTATTTGGAAACAAGCAAATATACCAAATGTTATGAATTGCTAACATCTCAAAATGAAAATATTATAAGAAAATTATCAATATGTATCTTTAAAACGTTTGAATTAAGAACAAATGTTGAATATTCGTAAATTAAAGTAGCTAGGAAGGTAAATGTAATGTTACTTATTTGATATCATTATGCAAAACTTATGCTTCATTAAAACCTTGCTGTAATATGATTATTCTGTTCATATTAAACTTAACTTATGTCTCAAATATATACAGTAAATGTTAAATATATGTTATATATGTTTAATGAGCTTGATATTATGCTTATGTATGTATGTATGTATGTATGTATATGTATGTATGTATGTATGTATGTATGTATGTATGTATGTATGTATGTATGTATGTATGTATGTATGTATGTATGTATGTCTGTCTGTCTGTCTGTCTGTCTGTCTGTCTGTCTGTCTGTCTGTATGTCTGTATGTCTGTATGTATGTATGTATGTATGTATGTAATCATGGGTATAATACCCACATGTATTTGGAAATAAAAATCTGTAAAATCTGTATAAATAATAAAACTTGTATCTTTTTGCGATCACGTGAAGTAGATGAATTGAAAGAAAAAAAAGAACAAAATTAATGATCTTGCAGACTCGTTTCGATAAAATTATTTATGGAAAATGGAACACCCCTCATGCTCCCTTGTATCGGCTTAAGCAGTATTCAATCTTCAACGCTTTTTATGCTGGGGTCAATTATCTCAAAGGACCTAGAAAAAATGAAATGGTTACTTGCAATTAAAATAATTTATGAAAATGTTTACTTCTTCGTTGCGTGTGTTTCCTTTGAATAGTGTTTTTTTTCCAAGTGTCATTGAAATAGCTTACTTTTTAACTATAAGAAACCACCTTATACTTATCTAAAGAAAATACAAACGAAAAAGAAATATTGCTTTGAACAAATAAGAATATAAATATTTTGATCTCTCAAATTAACCATAAAAATGACTAGAACCTTGACATTAAAAAACTTTAGCAAACTCTTTTTTTAAAGTTTTAAGTAAATGTAAATGTGTTACAATATGTTCTTTTTCTTTTTTAAACTACCGTTATAATTCAAGTGTCTCATTGAATAGGCTTTTTTATCTAAAGTGGACGAGTCAAAGTCATTAGACGGTGTGTAATCACAGTTATTTATTTGATCAAGCTAGCAAGCAAATTAATTCAAGGTAAAATAGAAGAAATAAGAATCCCTACAGAAAGCCCCAACTCGTCAAAAATTGAAATGTTGCAGGCTCAGTGTTCATGGAAGTTTCTGTCAAGTGCAACTACGTTGACGCCCCCTAGCACCGGCTAAGCAGAAGTCACAACATTTAAATCATGAATTGGTAAAATTTGAATTTAGAACATCCTCAAATGTGTTCAATACGGCGGTTATCATGTATCTTCAATGTGACACAGTAGTGCCTTCCTGAAAAGCGACGTAATTGGTCCCCCAGTAATAAAAAGCGTGTGCCCTTAACAAGAAAAAACAATGGACGGAACTAAGGGGATCAGAGGTTATGAAGCCTGCATATCACAGACAATTAGACGTCAAAAGACAAAGATAAAAAAGCAGGCAACATATCCTAAGGGTGATTAAAGGCCAAATATGCGCCAGAATTGTTTTTAGTTTAATACTCAAATCTTTTTAGTTTTGTAGTCCTGCTTAAGGTTTAAATAAGTTACTCATTTACTTATTGGTCAACTTCGTAAACCATATTGTGCTTATGTTGCCTTTTACCAACATGTACACACATGTTGATTACATAGTTTTCATGGAAGCCGGCACAAATACATGTTTGTTTTCATTTAACTACCTATGTAACCAATTTTATGACAATCAATTTGTTTTCTTTAGGTGTTAAGTATCTTACATACTCTACAACCATAATTATACGTTATTAAACTCGTGTTTGCCCTATCTAAACAAGAAAAAAATAATTATATTCTTAGGCGTAATGTGTCTCTTTTTAAATTATCAAGAGTTACATTTGTTCGTTATTTTTTATGTCACAACCTTATGGTGTACATTGGTTAAAAGCGGTCACAACATATTTATGAGTTCTACATACAAAAAAAAACAATGACCACCAGTTTACAATACTACTATTCAAGTTGAGAAGCCGCAATATATTAACTTCATACAAAATACAAATGTAATGTTTAAAATACTTCACACTACAAATTACAATAAATAGTGTCATTAAAACACTGGCAGATTTTTTCAAGAAAAAAAAACAACAACAACAACTTGACTTGACCGGCAATAGGGAACGCAGCTTCCAATACATAATTTGTTCATTCTTTTATTCAAATTAGACATATTCTTTTAAAATTTCATAGCTTTTAATCAATTTCTGTAAATATTTTATGCAATGATGAGCATAGTATGTCTTTAAAAAATATATTAACTGATATTTTCAAAGCCTTATACAATCAAAACTACACGGAAAAGTATTAGAAATATTTATAACAACAAGAACAACCAACATTCCTTTGAGAAAATTTAAGAAAAAAAGGGAAATCATAGGATTTTTTAATTAGGCTCTCTTAGTAGGAATATGGTCGAACAAGTGTTAAAAATGAGTGGGTTTGTACTAGTTTTATACATTTGTCAATCATTTTGACTAGAAGCAGTCGCTTTGCTTGTGTGAATCCTATTATTTGTTTCTTAACAAAAATCAAAAGAAGAATGTTTGTTGTATTGCAATGCATTTTTTTTTTAAATACATAAGGATGATATTATAGGTTTTATAGAGGTTCCTTACTTTCTAATATACAAGCGTTAGTTCAGGAAAGTGTCCATTACACACAAAAAACGAACAGTAAATTTTGTTTAACTTTTGCATGCAGGTGTTTTCTTTAGGCATATAACTGACCTAATGTGCCATTTTTCAGTTCCCTTTAGTGGCCCATTTGGGGGAGGGGGTATACCTTAAGAGGAACTTTAAATAGCCAAAAATCCTCTGAATATGTATCATTAAAGCTTTTGTTAAATTTGTTTTCTTTAAGGTATGACCACGCTTACGGACTATTATAATGAAATGAACAAAAAAAAACATAGATCCGATATATACTTACATGCAAAATTTAAAAACAAACTATAACGTACGGAAATCGAGTAATGGCCACTCTTCTGAACTTAAGCTTGGGTGTAAGAAGGGCCTTTTTAAGAAATAAGGAACCTTTAAATAATCTACAATATCATCCAAATGAATTAATTTTTGGTAAGAAATTAATAGTAACATTCAGCTAGCAATCCACATAAGCAAAATGATCTACTCAAAAGTTATGAAATATGTATAAAAAAGGTACCCTACCCACCCCATTTTAAGAGGTGTTTGACCATTTTCCTGCTTAGAGAGTCTAATAAAAAATCCCTTAAATTTACCAAAATGAGTGCCTGTTTTCAAAGTTTCCTTAAATCCCTTATCCTACTGATCATTTTTCACCGTCAAAATTGAGTTGAATTAGTAATATATTTCAATACATTGATTATTATAATGGTGATTGATCAATAATTGATCATGAAAAATGTTTAGGATAAAATATACGCACTACCTAAATTGTAAAAAGGACTTCCCTTTATATATATATATATAAAAAGAATTATCGATACATTATTAACGATTCATGACTTGAACAATATAAGTACATCATCACATATAAAATATAAACAATTTACAATGTGCAATATGCATAATGTGAAGTAGCATACATGTATGTCTTTTCACATCAATTTTCCTATGTGGATGAACTACCATTAACTGTAAGTAAATGTTCTAAGAGATAATGCATTTTTGATATACAAAATTAATTTATTTTTAAAAGCATCTTGTAGTTGAATAAAAGATATACTATTCTCATCATAGAGTAAAATATTTTAACAACAGAAATGTATTGAAATCTATGGAATTCTTACTGAATATGTCTAATTTGAATAACAGAATTAATATACTTTCCCTTTTACAGGTCAAGTAAAGTTGGTATTTTCCAAAAGCTGAAGTTTTTTATGACATTATATATTCATATTGTGACCACCTACTGTGTTGAGGATTTTAGTAATAACATTTCTACTTTGTGTAAGGTCAAAAAATGTTTATTTTATATTTACATAAAGACTGTGTAGCAATTATCAATATTTTTGTATACCAAATTTGAGCATATTATATCTATAAAAGGTCTAAAAACTTATTAACGTTAGGTTTAACGTAGTAATAAGGTTTAACATATGTTTTCTAAGCAAAAATGATAATTAAATGATAATAGTATTCCTAATCATGCATGTACAATAAACACAATAACGTTCATTCATAGGTAACCTGCAAGTATGAATAAGTAAGGGATGAGAAGACATTCTGATTTTACAAATAACAAATCGTACATTGTTTGGCACAATGTCTAAGTACAGTTCCAATGTTAAATTGTGTTTGAAATTTGTATACAAATCTAAAACATTAAATGGATAATTGTTTCTTTTTTGTATAGTAAAATATGAAATTGAACACAACTATTGAAAAATGTTATGTAATTTTGACTTTTACCTGTGCATTTACCATTTACACTTGTTCAAATATTTATTTTATCTTGCTTTATTAGCTCAACTGTATTTCACAGTACAATTAGTATAAAAGAACAAATGTTGTAATGTTATGCTTTTTTTTAAATATTGTGTAACCTACTGCACATGTAAGAAGTCAAATATGAGATATAAGAGTATATATGAGAGTGGAATGTACAAGTTTAAATGTTGAATTCTGCTTAAGCCGGTGCTAGGGGCGTGGACGGTAGTTCGCACTTGACAGTACGGTCCATGAACAGGCTCAATGAAACCGAGCCTGCAACATTTTCAACATTTGTCGTATTAGGCTTTCTTTAGGGATTATTATTTTGTTTATCTTATCGCGACATCAGCGTTGTTTGTGTCGTATGGAGGCTGTAAAAGTAGCCCGTACATTCATTCAGAAATGTTATATATTTCAAATCCTTAAAGATCGTTCAGCACGTTGTGTTTGTGGTATTTTTAGTTTTAACTTTTAAGTATTTGGCATTTTCTAGTTGGGTGCTTCCAATATGCCTACTTGAATAATGTTGAATCACCCTTAGGACATCTTGCCTGCTTTTAACTTTGTCTTTTGACGTCTTATTATCTGTGATATGCAGGCTTCATAACCTCTGATCCCCTTAGTTCCGCCCATTGTTTTCTCGGATAGGGTACACGCTTTTTATTACTTGAGGACCATACGTCGCTTTTCATGGAATGGTACTACTGTGTCACATTGAAGGTACATGATACCCGCCGTATAAACACATTTGAAGATGTTTCTAAATTCAAAATTTTACCATTTCATGTTTAAATGTTGAATTCTGCTTAAGCCGGTGCTAGGGGGCGTCGACTTAGTTTGCACTTGACAGAACTGTCCATGAACAGGCTCAATCAAACTGAGTCTGCAGCATTTTCAATTTTGACGAGTTGGGCTTTCTGTAGGGATTCTTATTTTCCTATTTTACTTGAATTAATTTGCTTTGCTAGCTTTTTTTTTTTTTCTTTTTTTTTTTTATCTTTTATTTTAAAACTTTAAGAACATTTACACAAAGAACATGTGCATACTTATACAGTTAGTGCATTTAACATATCAAATAATGTATGATATCATTTTACAATTTTAGTAGAGAAAAAGGTATACATAGCTGTAATAAAATATTATAACATAATTTTTCTCATCTTTTAAAAATATCTGACAATATTAAAAGTTTGTTGTAAAGCGTTTAATAAAATGAGAATTATATTTCTTATGGACGAGGTATAGTTTCATATTGTTAAGTTCGTGTAGAAAGATTCCATTAATGTTTTATAGTATCGGCACGTTGGTTACTCATCATATAAGCTTTGTATATACTAAAGCCAATGATTGTAAAGATCAAATTAATTTGCCAAAGATTTGAATGCTGCGTATTTTCGAAACTATAACCTAGTACAATATTTTTGAGATTGAAAATATGTTTACAGATTCCTAGTGACTTAAAAAGTTTCAATAATTCTTTCCAGAAAGCATTAAGTGATTGACAATGAATAAAGAAATGTTCTGTGCTATCAGTACAATTGCATAAAACGCATTTCGGACTATTTTTCAATTTCCATTTGTATAAGTTATCCCCTGTCGGTATTATATTATGAATGAGTTTATAACGGAACTGTTTATATCTATTGTCAATGCTTGACTTTATATTCAGGTATACTTTATTCCACGGAATTTCATGTTCAAATAAAATTTCCCATAGGCGATGAATGTATGGTTTTTCCGCTTTATTGTTTCTAAGTATGTTATAAATCTTTTTGTTTGATTCTTTTGTAAGTAAAGGAGAAAAGTCAGTTTTAACCCTAGTTTTGATTGATTCGTCCGATTTTAAGATGAATTTCCAGAGTTGCGGTAAAGCTTTACGTAGCGTATAAATTTCGGATAGCCAATTTGATTTATTTCTGAGTTTTGAAAGAATAAGATGTTCACTGATATCGCCATTTGTATCGATAATATCATTTACAAAAATTATGTCAGAGTTTATCCAATTATGAAAATATAAAGATTTTTTATCCATAAAATGTGTTCATTACCCCCAAATTATTTCTTTACGAATATCAAAGAAGTGTTTTGGCTGCTTCTTATTAATATTTTTAAATAAAATCCATTTTTTAATAAGTTCTTTATAGAAATCAGGTAAAGTATAATAGTCTTTTGGTAAACCTGAGACAGATTTTAAGTTCATGTAAAAAACAAGGAAATTTTTGCCGAATTTGTTTAAGAAATAACTTGGAATGACTTTCCAGTTTTGCAAATTCATTTGAAAGAAGGGATTTTACCCATTTAACTTGCAGCATAGTAACCGCCTTTTTTCGAGATCGTTTATCAATATATTTCTTTTAACCTTTCACGTTTATCGTCCAGAGGGTATGTATATAATAATGAGTTGAGTTTTTTTCTGTATCTCTTCTGGAAAGTACAGTGACTGCATTAAGTAAGTAAATTTTGGAAGTAAAATTGATTTTATAACAGTGAGTCGTCCATAAATAGTAAGATTTCTTTTCTTCCATGAATTAATTAAGATTTTACAGTTTTTGAATTTTCGTTTCCCAGTTTAGTTGTTCGCATTCTTTTTTATTTGTGCCAAAAAAGACGCCTAAAGCTTTCACTTTTTCGCTCCATTTTATGTCAGTTAATTTTAAATTATCAAAGTTATTCCCTAATCTAACACATTCTGTCTTGTGCAAATTTAGTTGTAAACCAGAATGTTTTTCCAAAAAATTCAATAGTTGATAATGCTTTTTGTATGTCTTCTGTGCTTTTTAAGAACATTGTAGTATCGTCGGCTAGTTGTGTCATTTTAAGATTAAAAGTTTCATTGTTTATTTTTATTGAGATTCCGTTAATGTCATTATTCTCTCGAATTGAATTAGCTAGGACCTCGGCAACAAGGATAAAAGCAAAGAAGAAATTCCGCATCCCTGTCTGAGACCACGTGATAGGGAGAACATTTTGATATCCAACCATTGTTTAATATACATGACGAAATATTATTGTAAAGGGACGTTATCCAACGAATAAACATTGGTTTAAAGTTAAACTTTTCAAGGGTTTTAACTAGAAAGTCAAACTCGATCGTATCGAAAGCCTTTCTAAAATCTAAAAACAAAAGATTTCCATCAATGTTATGTTTTCCGCAATAGTCAATAACATCTGATATTTGTCGTATGTTATTACCAATAAAACGATTTTTTATGTAACCTTGTTGATCGCTGTCTATAATTTTCGGAAGTACTTTTTGTAACCTAATCGCGAGTACCCGAGTTAAAATTTTTGTAATCGTTATTAAGCAACGATATTGGACGCCAGTTTTCAATATTTTTCTGGGTCTCCTTTTTTGTACAATAGTGAAATAACACCGATTTTCTGAGAAGCTGAAAGTTCGTTTTCTTTGTGTATTTCGTTATAACAATTTACTAATAAAAATTTTAAGTGATGCCAGAATGTACGATAGAATTCGACTGTAAGTCCGTCATTACCTGGACTTTTGTTGGTTTTCATGCTGAGAAGTGCGCTTTCGCATTCATTTATATTTATTAAACATTCTAAGTCATCCGAGTCTTTGTCTTTTAGTGTTTTCTCAAAAACAATGTTATCGAAAAAATCCCTAAATTCTCGCTGTCTGCCTTTTTTGTATATAGATTTTGGTAAAATTTTACCTCTTCGTTCATTACATCAAAGTTGGTTATTTGTTTTCCGTCAATTTTTAACGAGTTAAGAACTTTTTTCGTTTGTTTCGATTTTTCTAACGAATGGAAATAATTTGTATTTTTCTCACCTTCATCGATGAGCTGTACACGAGAGCGTATTTTTGCACTCGATTTCGATTTCTAAATCTTTTATTTGTTTAAGTAATGTATCTGAATTATGCGAATGAAATTCTTCGTATAGCTGCGAAAAGTCTTTTTTCTAAACTCGTTAATCGGTTTCTATTATGTTTAGCTTTCAGTTTTGAGAAATAGATACTTTTTTCTTTAATGCTGTATTTCAATATTTCCCACATTGTTCTATGATCAATGTCATGAGATTTGAATTCATTTTGAACGGAACTAATGGTATTTATGATAAGATTTTTTATATTCAATATCTTCTAAATGAGAATTATTCAACTTCCAATAACCTGGACCGCGATGACTAGGAATATTTACTTTTAGACTGATACCTAAGTGGTCAGTACACATTATTTGTGCAGGTCTTATGTCGCAGCTGGCGATTAAAGGTGACATGCTTTTTTCAAATAAGCCAAAAATCAATGCGACTTTTTTCCGCGCCATTAGTCCGTTTCCAAGTAAATTGAATTTTATTTATATTTTTAAGTTTCCAGATATCGCATAGACTATGTGAATGTATTAGATTTTTAAGCTTTTCAGATGTTTTAGTGCGCGAGTTGGAATGAGTATACCTGTCTGTTTCGTTGAGTACATCATTAAAGTCTCCTCCTATTATTTTTAAACCTAATGATTCTTCTTCAATCTTATTGTTAACAAGTTCATTTGGTGCGTATATGTTAACAAAAGTGAAAACTGTTCCCGAGAAGTCAATATTTAAAAGCACAAATCTCCCAGATTCTTCGTCAATTATATCATTTATGACATTATATTCAATGCACATATTTTTGCGAACTAATATAGTGCAACCTTTTGAGTGAGTCGTAGGTCCAAATGCATTGTAAATGTGATAATCTTTAAAATCTGTTTTAACATCTTCCAAAATATCATTTGTAAAGTGGGTTTCTTGGAGAAAGGATATATCTAATTTTTGTTGATTTACCCATTCTAAAAACCGTAAACGTTTGGGCTTCGCACGTAATCCCTGTACATTAAGGGAACCTATATGAAGTTTATAAATAGACATATTGAGAGATTGATTGACTTATTAAATTAAAACACGTAAAATATATCTTGTAACTTGACATGTACAATGTGCACGCTTGTGATAAACGCATTATTCTTGAAGCCTTGACGAAATCGCGAAACAAAAGGTTTCGAAAATGCAATATCAAAATGTAGCTTTCTTGTAATGCCCGATATATTTATAAAAAGCTTCGATTTGGAAGCAATTGTACTGGAGCATAGAACGAAAGTAAATTTCCAAAGTACATGTATAAATTGTGAAAAAAAAAGTGGTTTCGTTAACATATGAATAGAATATATCAAAAACATTAAGATTAATGAACAAACATTAACATATTGATAACATCTTAGAATATTTGTTTTAAGTATCAGAGATTTGCTATACAAATTAACATCAATTGTATTAACTTTATATAAATTAAACATACATGTATATTTTTCAAAAATCAATTTCCTATGCACCGCAACATGTAAGTACACTGCCTCGGTATATGAATGCTTGATAAAAATCAAAATATAAATTAAGTTGAATTCTATGTAAAAATATACTATACAGATGCAGACAAATACATGACCGGTATTACATTGAGTAATAAGTATGTTTTGTTGATCGGAACACCCGAATGTCGCAATTACTATGAAATTATCTAAACTATTTTGAATATTTCTCGTGTTTTCCATGATTTCTTTGCGCGTACTACATTTTGGTTTACATAGTAAAGCGTCAATAGTTATAAGTATGTTATTTACAAAATTTAACACAACGCTTAAATTTATAAGGCCATGTCAAATTTGTTTCTTGTGCACCAGTAATATAACATGATACATTTTAAATAAACTATATATCATTTTAAATGATGTATCAAAATTTATGCATTCATTCATGTGCAGAATACTGAAAAATAATGATTTGAAGGCCTACTGCCCACGTAATTAATGTACAATCTTGTAATAATCTCTTTATTACATGAAAGTCCAAATGTGTTCCAGTTATAATCGTTGTTCTGTTTCATGTCCAAAAAACATAGCACGTTTGTAAAACAAACAATGTTCAAAGTGACATTAAAAGATACAGAATTCATTTTTTTCTGTGATGTTTCTTAGTGGATTTAACGTTACATTTCTCCCTGTACTCGTCAGCGGTGTTGGCGGTGAGCGCTCTTTAACAAGTTGAGGTTTGTCCTTGTTTGGGTAGTATGAGAAAGTATACTTTCCCCATAGACTTCTGTAATATAGAGCCACGACCTATTCCCGATGATGCTAATGGAGATGTTGATGTTGTTGCCCCCGGTCTGGGCCTTGCGCTTGAACGACGGAAGTAAAGCTTTTAACATGTACTTCAGAGATGCATGTAGAGTCGCTGGATTGTTCGGAACCAGTTTCAGAATCGGCGTCGTGTTCTGATTCTATGTCGTTATTATAAAGACAATCCGAAGCTTTGTGTCCAGGCCGATTGCATGTTCTACACACCCAGTCATTTGGGCAGCTGGAGAATGTATGTCCGTCTAATAAACACTTGCTACATTTGCGCGGCCTTTTTTCATTACTGGACTCTCCAGACTGACCGGCATGAATCACGTGCGCTGAGTATTTACCGAAATCGGTGAATTTTGCGAGGGGTGTCTTTAGGGATAGAGCAGATACTGTGACAATCCTGTCACCGTTTTTCAGTTATAGTAAGATTCCCGTTTACGGTTAGTCTCTCACGATACATGGATATGACTTCGATCCCTTTTAGCGTCAAGTTGTGTTTGATCACTTCTTCGTCGTCTATCGTCAACGGAATGTTTTTTATTCGTATCCGCACGGTACGTTCTCCGTCTAGGCGCGTGGGGAAAGTACTCAAAACACTTATTTTCCTTCCCCTAAGGTGTACCCCACTGGCCATTACTTTAACTTTGTCATTGAGGGTTGCAAAGTGGATCCGCCACATACCTCGAACCCTTTGCAGTCCTTTTATATTACATGGTTCCACCACTTTAATTAGTTCAGTGTAAATCTCAGATGGTTCTAACCATTGTAATGGTTTGCCAGGTTTGCGCCATCCAAACACATCATAATCCGAGTTGTTAATACTCATTCTCAATCAATTTTAGCAATGTTTGACGAAAATTCGTACCTTTATTTGATTATAGTCCCTTTATAATCCGTACAAATTACACTTTCACAATGTTTAGGAAACGTTCAATTAGTCTAAAATAATTATTTGAACTGATTTTCTTTAGCTGTAAAAGATCGCTGCCATGGCTTACGGATCGCTTACACCAAAAAGAATTTGCTTTGCTAGCTTGATCAAATAAAATACTGTTACACCGTCTAATGTCACTTTAAATAAAACCTATTCAAAGATCGATGGTTGTAAACACTTAATCATAAAGGTAGTTTAAAAAGAAAAAGAACATATTGTTACACATTTACATTAACTTAAAACTTAAAAAAAAGAGTTTGCTATATGACAAGTTTTTTTTAAAGAAGGTTCTTCTCATTTTTATTGTTAATTTGAGTGATCAAAATATTTATATTCTTATTTTTTCAAAGCAATATTTCTTTTTCGTTTGTATTTTCTTTAGATAAGTATAAGGTACCTATTCTTATAGTTAAAAGGTAAGCTCTTTCAATGACACTTGAAAAAAATATATAACACTATTCAAAGGAAACACACACAACGAAGAAGTAAACATTTTCATAAATTATTTTAATTACAAGTAACTATTTCATTTTTTTTGGTCCTTTGGGATAATAGACCCCAGCATAAAAGCGTTCGTTGAAGATTGAATATTGCTTAAGCCGATACAAGGGAGCATGAGGGGTGTTCCATTTTTCCATAATATTTTATCGAACCGAGTCTGCAAGATTCATTAATTTGTTCTTTTTTTTCTTTCAATTCATCTACTTCACGTGATCGCAAAAAGATACAAGTTTTATTATTTATACAGATTTTACAGATTTTATTTCCAAATACATGTGGGTATTATACCCATGATTACATACATACATAAATACATACATACATACATACATACATACATACATACATACATACATACATACATACATACATACATACATACAGAAACATAACATCAAGCTCATTAAACATATATAACATATATTCAACATTTACTGTATATTTGAGACATAAGTTAAGTTTAATATGAACAGAATAATCATATTACAGCAAGGTTTAAATGAAGCATAAGTTTTGCATAATGATATCAAATAAGTAACATTACATTTACCTTCTTAGCTTCTTTAATTTACGAATATTCAACATTTGTTCTTAATTCAAGCGTTTTAAAGATACATATTGATAATTTTCTTATAATATTTTCATTCTGAGATGTTAGCAATTCATAACATTTTGGTATATTTGCTTGTTTCCAAATACATTTATCTATGAGCTGTTTTCTCAAAACATTTTACTATGGACATTCTAATAATACATGAAATTCATCTTCTAGTTTTAAACAAATGTTACATTTTATTTCATTATAAGGAATTGCTGCAGGTTTATGCCATCTACCAGTTTCTACTTTCAATCTATGTGAAGAAGTGTTGAAACGTGATAAAGATTTCCTATTTTTTTCAATATTAACCATTGACAGATATGATTTAAAACCAAAATCACAAAATAATACATAACTTCTTGCTCTTGATGAATCTCATAAAGTTGTAAAAATTTTGTATAAATGTATCTGTTAATCTTTGTTTTACTACTGCTAAAAATAAATTCATATCTCCAATGCCATGATTAATCCAAATTTAATTGAAACCTAAAGATTGTAACAAACGCATAACAGACTTAGCCTAGGACATTGAATTTGGTTTAAGTTCTAAATCTCTATACATAAGATCATATTCAACTTTCGCATAGTTTATACTACTTGACTGAACAACTTTTAACCAGTATTCTATAACATTAATAGCTCTCATTGTTTTTAAAGATGTCTTTCCAAGTTCACCATAGATAAAATTATTTTGTGTTTGTCTTTTAACTCCTAACAACTTCTTACAATACTTTAAATGTATATATTCTAATACATGACTATCAAGTAAACCCGATATTTGTGATCCATAGTTAAGAATTGGTTAAATAAATTTATCAAATAAATCCAGTTTATGTTTAACTGACATACACGGAAATCTTATTAGCTCTTTTTCAAGTTTATACAACGCCTTCAATGCTTGTCCAGAAAGTGTTTCAAAAGTCGTATTAAAAGATCCGCCTATATATATGATACAGTGATCGAAATTAAAAGGACGACTACCTGTTTTATGTACTTTGACTTTGAATTTTGATAAATTATTCAAAATTCTTTTAGAATGTCGCTATCGTTTTTGGTAAACATAAATCGCTGATTTCCCCTATGCATCATGGCAATAACACTCCAAGCACATCCAACACTAGTTTAAGCAGATTTCTTGAAACATTTTCAAAATGGACACAAAGGAAAAAACATGTACAGTACAATACAACAATTAAATATTGATTGTAGTGTGAATTCGATTTCTAACCGGTTAAAAAGAACTACAGTACTAGGACAACATTGTCAATCCAATTAGAAATCTGGAGATGGTGTGATCCCGCGGAAGCAGTGAAACAACAATGTACAATGTAACATGAAATTACCACTTTGGTTCATGAGACATAATGATAAAGTGTACCATCCGTAACGCCTGCTAGCACCGACCTAAGCGTCATTCAGCCTTTAACATTATATATGTTTACGTAGGCCAATGTCTAAAATGCTGTATCTAAATAGAAAGAAGAATGATTAGAAGAAAACAATTGTTAAAGTGAGACACAATGTATTCCGGCAGTTTTACACTAAGATGTAAATGACGTTGTAATTTATAATGCCGATTTAATAAACCGGAAATTATTTGGCAGTTTCAACTGTTTATTTGATGAAAAAATTGACAGTTGAAACATCACAGCATTAACTTTAATATAATACAGTATTTAAACACAGCGTATGAACAGGGACGAACGATATTCGTAGATTAGATATTACTGTTGTAATTATTACAAAGTCTTTATAATCGTATCAATCATACGACATAATGTTTTCTATTTGTTATAGGTTATAGAAAACTACATTCTAGTAAACATTTCCAATCGGGTTCAAAATCTGGAGAGAGGGAGATCTCCCTCAGAAGCATTTACACAACAATATTGCAGACTCATTGATGAGAGATGGTGATAAAATGCAACATCGCACATTAGCACTGTTTTTGGAGATATGTGACCCTGATTTTTGACCCAATGACCTCAAAATTATTGGATGTTATCTACTGATCAAGTGCAGTGATCTTTCTGGGTTATATAAACCATGGCTTATCCCTTCTAAATTATTCATCAGACAGGGATTTTACATGAAGTTCAACGGTTTCCTTGACCATTAACCTCAACCATTCCTTATGTTTTGAAAGTATAAAAATCTGGAGAAGGCGGTGATTCCTCGGAAGGAGTGAGACATCAATTATAATGTTAAAATTAAGCCTAGTCGTATTTCAAAGCTCGCATTCTTATTGATTGACTACAATAATGTACACATGACTAAAGACTATGATATACTGTTCTATTATATTATGTCCAAAATTATATTTTCACAAGCCAAACACATGCCACTGTTTAGAGGAATAAGTAACGAAAAACATATCTCCTTAATTCTCGACTGTTTCGTTTCCTGCAAGATCTATTCCCGCACGAAAACCGCCATTTTGTGTTTATTCTTGTTAAAATATAGCAAATTACCCGCATGTTTACATGTTCCCCAAGATTTCGTCCCAAAAAAAAAAATTTTTTTTTTTATTTTATATCCGGAAAGGGGAATAGTGTTAGTTTTTCACAGAATTTTGAAAACAAATTTTGTATTTAAACGCAAAGGGCCTTTTATCACCGTCTAAATCACATGAAAAGTTAAAAAGGATATTTCCATGGAAAAATACAAAATAAATTTTTTTTTCTAAACCCAGTTTTTTAAAGGGGGCTATCTTTTTAAAGCCCGTCTTCTTTTGACTGACCCCAAAAACATTTAAAGTACATGTTATTTAAAAATGATATAAATGTTTATATTAAAAAATCATTAAAAAAAGTACAAAAAAGCCAGACCCTAAAAGAAAAAGTAAACAAATTTTTAGGTTTCTGAAAAATTTTTCCCGTTTTAAAATGTAATTTTCCTTTTAATTTTGGGGAAAAATTGTCTGTTTGAAGTTTAAAAACAGAATACTTCAAAAATGTTTGTATTGAACAATTGCCTCAAAAGTGAATGGCGAATACACGAAATGATAGCTAAATGGAAAACCGCAACGTAATATTTTGTTCAACGGCCAATATTTATGTGTGTCGAATAACAAGGACATTCCATATTACAACACTTTCGAGAGTACGATTGTAGAAACAATATAATTATTCTGCTTTTTTATGAAACTATTCAAAACATATAACTTTATACCCTTAACGATACATAATTTTAAGCTTTGATTTAACATAATATATAGCAGAGACAGACAATAGTGTAAGTTTAACTGTTGTATATTAATACAAACCTTTATAACAGTATCAAGCATTAAACGAAAACAATGGTTACATACTATATATTCGATTTTTTATGGTAAAGAAAATCTTAAATCGGAAGAATATTGTCCTTATAATTAACTGATAAAACTTGTGTAAATTGAACACCAACAACAGTAATGCAATCTTGGTTAAGGACAATGATATAATGTTCCGCTGGTATCTCATCCCGATCTAGTTTACAATAAAAAAGTAGCCAAATTTCAATTAAACAATTAGAAGCCTATTTGTATACAACTCATATAGTTTGCATTTGGGACTAATTATCATGCTTATGGCGCTACCAAGGCACTTACGTTGTATTTATGTGGTATTTTTCTGCAATACATTTTTTACATTGCTAATTGGTTTTTGTTATGCGGAAAAGGCATTAGTAATTACCATGGATTAGTGAAGTTTCTACTTATGCCAAAATGATTGTTTCAAAATAAAATAATACATGTAAATTTTAAAGACGAGCTTTACATGTACAAACGCTCCTGCATAAACAAAATTAAATTTTAAATTTCATTAACTCTGTTTTTAAATATTTTTTAAAGGTTAGCAGGTTTTCCCTACCTTTTTAAAAAATGTTTTTCCGGGCCCTTTATATTTGAATTTTTATGGGGGGGAAAAAAATATTCTGATAGGGTTTTTATGCCCCTTTTTTCCCCTTTTAAATCACAACACACGAAATTTAACATTTCCTTTCCCCCTTTAAAATTTTATCAAATTTTTTAAAAGTAAATCTAATAGGAAAAGATTTTATTTTTAAAATTTTCGGGCTTACTTAGTACGTTATTTTACCAGCAGAACTTCACGATTGCGAAATATTCACAGGCATTCACGAAATTGTAGTATGGTACGCAATAATTATACCCCTTTTAAAAATGAAATCGCCCCCATAGTGAATTTATTGAATCGTATGCACCATCCAACCATATTTTGTTGATACTTTTATGCAAAAACACGTCAGTAAAAGTTTAAAATTGTTGGTGTTTGATTATAACGATTTTTACATGTTTAACATTTTGTTTCTGATTAGAATATATTCAAGTAGTGACATGTCTTTTAACTTCGTCAGTGTATATCTGACCGCCTCCGTGGTCGAGTGGTTAGAGTCGATGACTTTCTAATCCAGTTACCTGTCTGGCGTGGGTTCGATCCCCGGGAGATGCTTTGGTAGTTTAGCGGCGGAGGAAGGTCGTCAAGTACTGGTGTAACTCTCCAGGAACGGATGGTTAGGAAACTACCCCCTATATGACTGAAATACTGTTGGAAAAAGGCGTAAAAATGACCACAAACAAACAAACAGTGTATATCTATAAGTGTATGTAACTGTTTGTGTATGTTTATTTTGTAATGCTTTCTTGTAAAAATGAAAAAGTATTACCCAATAATCAATTTGTGCGACAGTTCCCTCCCAAAATTAAGAGTGGCAAATTCCTAGGAAACCTTTGGTTATAATACTTCATGTTTATCATGAAAACCACCCCGTTTGTGTCAGTCTCATATTCCCTTTCAATCTCAAATTTCTTTTATATCCGCCAGTTGTTTTCTCGTTTCTTTTTACAAGGGTGCCACACTTTTATGGAATTGCATGAACATATCACAATAACCGCCTTATGAAAACTTCTGTGAATGTTTCTAAATACTAAATTTCTTCATTTTTATGTTCGAAAAGTTGAATTCTGCTAGAGGTCGTGGACAGTAACTTGCAATTATCACTCTCGTCCATGATCGGGCTCAAACACACCTAGCCTGACGCATTTTCAATGTTGCCGATTTGGGCGTTCTTTGGGGATTAAGTGTGTGTGTGTTTTTTATATACGCACTGACATGTCTTAAAACTTCGTCAATTATTGTTCATTTAAAATTTAAAAGAGAAAAACCAAGACAGAAATATCAATAATAATATTTAATTAGGTTAATAAATGATCACGAATTATCACTAGATAACTGCAAAATTGGTCAACACTAATAAACTATAGAATGATATATTAATCAATCCACAAAGAATTACTAATCATTATAAATATTACCAAAACGCAGTAAAAACAACTAAATGCAATAAAAACTTAATGCTAAACCAAATGGCTAGGGTGGGTGGGCAAAAAAGACTAGAACGTGATCTCGATACTACAAATAAACAGAATGGCGAGCAAAAGCAAAATAACCTATATATAGGTAATTAAACAACCTATCAATTCCAATAACAGAAATTTGAAAAATCCAATCAGCAATCTAAAAAAAATAAACCGTTGACCAACGAGATAAGCTGATATAAACCAGAAGGTCACTCGATTCAAATTAAAAACTTTTTCACAAGAATTAATCGATTTTAACAGGTGGTATTAAAAATACGCAAATTATTGTTCATTTAAAATTTAAAAGAGAAAAACCAAGACAGAAATATCCAATAATAATAATTTAATTAGCTGTTAATAAATGAAAAAAAAATCACACGAATTATCACTAGATAAACTGCAAAATTGGTCAACACTAAATAACTATAGAATGATTATATTAATCAATCCACAAAAATTACTAATCATTATAAATATTTACCAAAACGCCAACCCACCGGCCAAAAACATAATTACAAAAAAAAAAAAAATTATATTGCATACATAAAATTATACTATACAACAATACATATGATTATTCAAAATAATCAAACAAAACACTAAAAGTTCACCAAATAAACTACTGAAAGCAGTCAAATGTCTTACGATGATTTATCTATAAATCTCGAATACACATTCAATTTGAGAAAAAACAGTGTTCATTCGAGTTTACACACAATTCACTGAATACTGTTCTGTTTCTAGGAAAACGTCAGATACCATTTTCTCTAGAAATAACACAGAAATCACTCATTGTCCATTGTGCATGTTAGAATCAATCAACGAATGTATGAACTCTTTGCGCGATACACTTGAAAATCATATAATCAACACAGAAAGGAGATTTGGTCAAATCAAAGATGAAATTCAAAGTGTTAAAAACCATGTGACTTGTATTAAAGATGAAACAAAATCAGAGCTTGAAGAAATTAATACAGCTACAAATATATTGAAACAAAACATAGAAAAAAACAACGATTCATTATCTAGAAAATTGCAACAAATCACAGATACAGTTGAAAAATGCACAAAAACAGAAGTCCGGTGAAAACAGGCGTTCGTCAGAAATTACGTCAACAGTGCAGAAAGAAACACCACCGAGAGAAAAGACTCTTATAATTGGTGATTCTGTGATAAAGGGGGATTCAACAAAAAAGGATTTGAATGAAAAAAATAGATATCAAGGAAATGCAGTGGAGCGAAAATAAAAGAACAATTTCCAAACAGCCCTTGACAAATTTGGATATGGACCATATTCTAACGTTCATAATACATGTAGGCGGAAATGAACGTTAGTGGCGGCAAACGTCACGAGACGTCCTACCAGGAAAACTGTTTGGAAATAACTGTAAAAGCCCTGCAAGAACACCAACGCAGAGTTTTTTTTTAGTACTGTTTGTCCCAGACATGGATGTAGATAATTTAGCCAGTTAAATCGGTAATATTCGTCGGATATGTCAGGAAACTGGAGCTTATTTGGGTTGAAGCATATCAAAGCATTTGTATACGGCAATGGAAGATACGGTGGGCAATATTTTCTCCAGCGATGGAAATACACCTAAACATGCATAGGTATTCCCAGGACATTAGTGGCTACAAATAATAAGTGCATACAATAATAAAACAATAAAAGGCATGTTTGAAAAACGCACATATATCACAAAGTTCCGCCGGGAAGGGAAAGACGAATTCAACAAAAGGTAATATTCTGGGGCTGTTATTTGTGGGATAACTGGTGAATCACATATCGGATGACTGTTCTGTGCAGACGAGAAACGCCGCGATGGCATTTATGGGGGGAGACAGACTTGGAACGACAGAAGACCCGGAATGAAAATTATTATTATGGAGCAGAAATAGCTTTAGAATATATAGGGAATTAGGGAAATATCTGACAGGCACTTCAAATTTTTGAAAATCAAAGCAATTTGAAATAACAATTGTACTTATAAATAAGGTAACTACTTAATAAATCTAGTTATTCAAACAAGATCTTTATAGCGATTTTTCAAACTCAATAATTTAATTTATAATGTATGTTATGATTTTATGTTGTATTCCACAATTGATATTTTTACACATATGTTTAAATACGCGAAAATTATCGAATTGATAGTAAAAGAACGAAAAATTTTATAGACAACTATTGCATCTGGTAATCAAAAATTGTTACTTTTGAACAATCAGTGCCATACAATAAATACGGAAAAATGATGAATATAATTGCAAAGTACTAAATAATGATACGCTCCGTAAAATCAATAATTTTTCCTGATAATAAATTGTTTTTCCAATTTTAAGTTTGAAAAACGAGGTTTACATATTGCCACAACCTTAACGTTAATCACTTAATGCCTAAAAATAGACGAAATAAAATAACAATCTATTAAACAAATTAAATTCGCCAGATATTTTTCGGGTTTTACTGAGACATTTCTTGGTGATGATACAACAGACGATGAATTAAATATTAAAACAATTTACATACGAAAAAGAGGACCGTAATAGTTGACCACAAAGGCGGGGGAGTTGTAATATATATTGTCTGACAAGGGGTGCCATATCGGCGCCGTTATGATAGAAACGGATGAATTTGAATCTGTTTGGTTGGGGGAAATTTCATTTACCCAAATTGCAAACCTTTTCTTTTTAAATTTTATATATCGCCCACCAAATGTACACCAATCCTTGGATTGACGATTATGAAAAACAACAAGTATAATAGATATATTCAAATATAGAATATCATATTCTAGGAGATGTCAAATATAAACTTTTATCCAATGAATTAAAAGAAAAAAATATGACAATACAAAATGGGGAGATTTGATAACGAAATATGGTTTGCAACAACTTATCAACAGATTCCCTACTAGGATAACAAAAACGTAACCCAAAAGATTATAGATCATGTTTATACAACAGCAGCAGATGTATTATTGAAATCGTTTGTTTTTCTGATACCTCATTAAGTGAATCATTAAATCGATAGGTATTTCAAGATCAACGAAAGCATGTACCCGATTTGAAAAATAAAAATGAACACAATTCGATTTAAATATAGATGTTTTTAAAAACTTGCAATGTAATTGATTTTCTTAGGCAGCCACTTGCTTTTATCCGATCTTGAATTAGTCGGGAGCAACAATAATGTAATGGGCCACGAATGAATCCTTAGCTTATTTTACTTCCATTTTAAAATACTATCTTGAAAAAGCCAATGCACCAGAGTGAGATAAGTATTAGAACAAACAACACCGGATCCCGGAAATGGTTTTTTACTGAATGAGAAATATTTTTTTACTCCACATAAACCGGGGGGAACATCAAAAAGTGGGGAAACATGAACAATACCTTGCCAGAAAAAAATAACATAAAATGAAAAAAAAGAAAAAAGAGATTTCTTTAACAATGCTATTAAAAAAAAAAAAGACCCCGGGATTTTTTGAAAAAATTTAAAGGACGTTTTAAATCTAAATAAAAAGTTTATTTCAATGCGACGCTTTGGGGGTAATAAGAAAATTACGGAACGAAATATTATAAAAAGAAAATTAAAAAGTATTTTTTCAATAAACTCGAATGTAAAACATAAAAACAAAGTTTTCAAAAAAAAAATTTTTTTAAAATTAAAAAACTTTAAACCAAAAACTAATATATCATGAAAAATTTTAATATTGAATTATTACACCCTTTGAAGTAAAAATTTATTATTGAAAAACTGAATTTAAAAAATCTAAGGATTTAGATGGAAATTGGACCCAAAAAACAAAAAAATTTTGGGAGATTTTAATACACCAATAATTGCATCAATTATCAATAATAGTATTAAATCTAAATTTTCCCCGATGTTTAAAAAGAGCTCGGTTATACCTATTTTCAATCGGGGGGTAAGAATGAAGCAAAAAACTTCGACCGAACAATTTTGTCAAATATACCCAAAATTTTTTAGCCCATATTGCCAACAATACACTCATTCTTTGAAAAAAGAACATAATTCATAATAACAATAGGGTTTCGTAAAAATCATTCATGTAATACTGCAAATTAGTTTAATAGATACTTGGTTAAAAGATGTTGACAGTGGAAAAATTTTCGGGGCTGTATTCTTAGACTTAAAAAAAAGCCTTTTTATTTTGGTTTACCATGAATACTTTTGGGATAAATTAAACTTTATATTTTTTTTGAAAATGCCGTTAAAATTTTTTAAGTCATATTTTCTAAAGAATACAACTGGTTAAAAAGGTAATCTTCAATCTCAGTCAATGAAAAATTTCCGGTGTTCCACAAGGCTCAATATTAGGACCCTTTTTTATTTCAATATACATAAATGACATAGCTTTCATAGGTAATGATTTAAAAAAATTTATTTAACGCAGATGATTTTCTACTCTTTTTGAGCCGGGGAAAAAATTAAAAAAGAAATAAAATTCAAGATCATTTAAATGCTTGCAAATGGGGGCAAAATTAATGGCCTTAAAATCCAGAAAATAAAATTATGGAAAAAAGGGAAAAAAAATAAATATTATGAGAAAAATTTAAATTTTTAAAAATAAATGAAAAGCTTTGAAATGTAACTGATCAAAAAGTTTGGGGTTTGTAGTAACACTTAAAAAGGGAAATTGCAAAATTGAAATGTTTTTGTAGAAACTTTAAAGGAAAAATTGCCTTATTGAAAAAAAATATCGATTTTTTTGCACTTTGAAAATGAAATTATTGTTTTACATGCATATATATTTTCCCATTTTTGGACTATTTTTTGTATTATATGGGGGAAAAAAAACACAAACTACATAAAAAATGTTTGTAAGTTACAAAAAAAGAATTTCTAAAATCATTTTACAGGAACCTCAAAAGATCTCCGAAAAATTATTCGAAAACCTTAAATTTGGTTACCGTTCCTTGACGATGTAAAAACCCACGGCGGGCTTGTTTTTAAAATTAAATAACATGGCACCGACTTATATGAAAAAAATGATGACTTTTTTTCCCACAACAAATATATAACTTAAAATTAGGTCACGAAAAAATATTTTATTATGGACAAGACCCAAAACAAATTATATTAAAGACCATTTTCTTATTATGGCAGAAAATTTTGGGGAAACAAAAACCTTTTAAAATTCAAATTTCCCTTTTTCCCTTTAAAAATGTTTTAAAGAAAAAAAAAAAGCAATCTTGAGGGTTATATAAGTGAATAATGAAAGGGTGAAAGAAAAAAAATTTAAAATGAACAAAACGAATGTTTCAATATATATAGTTTAAAAAAATTTGTTGAGTGTCTTGTCAAAAAATAATGATTTGAAATTTTAAAAAATTACATTTTTATACATTCTTTTTTCTACCATCCCAATATCCTTTTTTGTTGTTTTTTTTCAAATTTCAGAAGGCCCCCTTGGAAAAAAAGATATATATGATTGTTTGAAATTTTTTATTGTGAAAACCTTTTTTAAAATAAAGATATTTTTTATTATTATATTATTTATTATTATTATATTCTAGGGAAAACTTTTTAAAATCCCATTTCCCTTAGAATGAATTACCCCCAAAGGGATGAAGTTTTACTTTGAAAGATACACCCTAATTCAAAAAATTCATAAAAAGAAACAATAGGTAGAAAAATACAAATATATGAAATCCCCAATCATCATAGAAAAACAAAACTTTTTCTGGGGAAAACGTAAAAAATACCATTTCCCCCAGAAATATTTTTTTTAAAAGGTTTTAATTTTTTACCTTTAAAAAAAAAGGATAGCAAATTTGATAAAAATTTCTTTTTAAAAAAATAACACCCTTAAAAAAAAATTTCAAATTTTAAACCCAAAATTTCCTTAGTTTTAAATCAACTAAAACTTGTTAAGAAATATAATAAAAACAAAATGAATTTTATGGTAAAATTTAATCCAAAGGGCTCCTCTTTTAATGGGAGCGAAATTTTAAGAAGAAAAGGGAAATGAGAAAAAACCCACGACAAAAAAGGAATGTAAAACAAAAATTTTAGAAAAAATCAAACCCAAATTTCCCCAAAAGGGGGGAAAAAAGATTTTTTTTTAATTTTTCTTTTTTTTAAAAACATGTAAAAGTAACTCTTTATCATTTTTTAACACAAAAAAAGGGTTTTGATCTACACTTTTATTTAGGAAAAACCTTTAAACCCATATGATTATGGGCTTTAAACAGGCATAAAATAAAAGGGGATAAAAATTTAAAAAGGGTTTGTAACAAACTTTGGGCCAAAATTGTTTAGTTTTAGCCCATCTAAAAGTAACAAAAAAAAGTTTTTCCCCAATGGTGGGACACATCACCACTTTAATAAAAAATTTTTGACTTCCAAATCGCCTTTTTTAGTGGGAAACAAAATTTAAATTTTTCTGCCCCAAAAAAAAGGAAAAACCAAAAAATTAAACACCAGAAAACGGGAATCATCAGAATTACCCAAAATCTAAAATACCATAATTCTACATAAAAATAAAGGGGTAATGGTTTCCCAGCTTTTTTGACCGTATGTTTTTTAAATCCGTGTAAAAACCTTTTTAAAAAGACAAATTAACAAGAAACGGATTCAAATTATCTAATGAATATCCTAACAAAAAAAATGCTTTATCTAACCCCACTGAAAAATTTTTAAAACATCTACAGATTTTAAAAGAACGACTAAAAAAATTTGAGCTTTATAATGTAAAGTGTAAGTTCAGCTGCAAAAAATTAAAATGAAAAAAAAAAAACAGAACAAAAAAAAAATTTTCCCATTAAAATTCCTAAAATTTTTTTTGTGAACCGGCTGCTTTAAGCCGAAAAATTTTTAAAATTTTAAGGTCGGTTTTAATCTTTAAGTTTTTTTTCTAAAAGAAAAAAGGGAAAAAAAAAAAAATTCAAATTCAAAAAAATTCCCAAAATCATTTAAAAAAATGAAAAAAAATTCACCCCGGCCCCACTAAAAAACTTTTCCAGTACTAACATCTCTTGTCAAAAAACCAAAAAACCTTTTAAAAAGTATCATTCAAATCCCATCTAAAAAAGGGTTTTTCTGCCCCCTTTTTTTGAATACTAGATAAATGGGCTGTTTTAAAAATTTCAAAATTCTTTAATAAGGGGCCAGAGATATAAAAAAAAATTTTCTCTAAACCATTCTGAAATAACTCAAAACCTAGATCTACCAGTATTCAAGATTTTGAAAAAACAATTGATTATCCCCAAAAAATAACAATACGTTTGCCTTTAAGATGATTCCCCCAAAATTTAAAAAAAAATCAAAAACAATAGCAATTAACTAAAAATAAGCCAATATAAAAACTGTTTTTTTTGAAAAAAACTGAAATTCTGTGTGAAAAAAAAAACCCAAATCAAAGTAACCACCACCCCCGAAAAACCCTACCCCGGTTGAAAACACACCTTTCGGGCTTTCCCCCAATCATCGTAAAACAAAAAGGGAAAAACACCATTATAAAAAAAGGAAAAAAACCCCTTTTTCCCAAACCCAGTGCAAATTTTTTTTAACATAATCAGGAATCTCATTTTCCTGTTTTGGGGGATTGGCATCATGAAAAACCCTTTAAACCCAATTTAACAATTTTATAATAAAAATACGACCTGGTCTAACAAAAGGCTGCCACAAAATTAATTACCAAAAAGAAAATTGAATTCTCTAAGTGAAGATTTTGCCCTTATGCAACCATGAAATTATCAGATTTTTAAATTTTATTTAACCTTTCACAAAAACCTCCATAGTCAGGGGAATTGGGTATTAAAAAAAAACTTTTTAAAAACACCATATTTTCAGAGGGTTTTAAAAAGCTTTACAAAATTTTTTTAAAAACCCGCCTCCTGAAGTTTTTTCCCTTTAAAAAAAGAAAAGGGAAACTGTGCCTTATCACTAATTTAACACCTGCAAAAACATCCCAAAAAATTTAAAAATAGGCCAAATTTCCCAAACGAAAAAAATCAAAAAGATTTTGCAGTAGTAACCCTTTTACAAATGGCTGCAGAATTCCTCAAACCCCCTTGAAAAACCCCAGGGATCACAAAAAAATTTTTTTTTCCATATAACACACCAAAAATTTTAATCACCAGGAATATATGTATTTTTTCTATATGCTTTACGTAAATCTTTAAATTTTTTTAAAATCAAACAAAATTTTTCCCTTTTCCTTTTTTCAAATTTTTTAAAAATTTATAATTCTTGGAAATACTAAATTAATATCTTCCCCTTTAAAAAAAAAATCTTTACTAATAAAAAACATTTACAGCAAAATTTTTAGGAAAAACTTTTAAATTTAAAAATAACTCTTCTTTCAGATGTATTTTCTTGGGAAAAATTTAAAAGGAGTATTTTTATGGAGTCACTAAAAGGATTTGACTTTTAAAAAGGGCCAATGATTGACTTATTGATTTTTCTTTTCCTAAATAACCGTAATATCAGAAGGAAAATAACTCTCACCTTTATGATTTTTTAATTTCCATAATTTTTTTTGAGGGAAATGAAATTTTAAAATCACCCCTTGGGGAAAACTAAGGGAAAACCATAAAAATAATAAATCCTTTCAACCATAGATCTTTTTAAACCCGATAACATTTTATTTTCCCGAACTCAACATTTTTTTTTATTGGGACAGGAAACGACAACCCCAAAAAATTAGGGAAAACCTACCCTTTTTAAATTTTTCATGAAATTTAACTCCATTAAAAGGGAAAAATCATTCAACTTGATTTTTTACTTTTCAAATATTTCATTTTTTGAAGGGGCTAAAATAAAGTTTGACCGCCCCAAAGTTTCTGACATCTATTATTTTTTCAATTTTAAAAAAGAAAAAAAATTTCGGGAAAAAAAAAATCAACAATTTTTCAATTTTTTTTACATAAACCTGAAAGTCTTAAAAACCTGTTCTTTAAACACTTTTACTATTTTGGGCAAGCACTTGAACATTTAGGATGTTTAGTTTTTTTTATCCCTTTAACCCGCAAGTTCCACAAAAATTGGTTTAAGCAATCTTTTTCTTCCCTTTACAAAACCCTTTAAAAGAAAGAAGATTTTTGAAGACATTTTTTCTTCTGATACAATGGACAAAAAACCCAAACCCTTTTTTTTCAGCTAAACATCTTTTTTTAACTTTAAAAATTCATTTTGTTTCGAAAAATTTGTTTTATTTTTTTAAAGAAACTCTGGCTTTAAAAAAACGGATTCACGTAATGAAAAAATCATCCCCCCCTTTTGGGGGTTTTCCTAAACTCAATTTTTCTAAAAAAAGGGTGCATATTAATGATTTTAAAAAGAAAATTCATCTGAATTTTTTTAAATACATTAAACGTTTCAATAATTCTAATCTTGCCCTTTTCCCTTTTTTTCTTTTTTTTGTGATTGGGAAAAAGATTTCCCAAATTTTCCCGCCACAAATAGATTTATTTCAACATTTTAAAAACAACACTTTTAATTGACTGCTCAATCTCAAAAAAGGGAGAGGATATTTTTTTTTGGGTTTAACCCGAAACCGAAAAATTTGGGGTGAAATACCCCGACTTTTTTGGGAATATGAACTCTTTTTAATACTGTAATTTTGAAGTATCAGAAACTGAAGAACCATACCCCATTTAGATTTTTTCCAATTTTTTTTTTTTCAATTTGTTAAAACTTTCTTCAGAAACTTGTTTGAACCATCATCATGATACGATTTAGAAATTTTGTACCAGATTTTTTCTTTTTTCGATTTTTACTTGTTCAGACTCAGAAATTTTTGGGCCCAGAAACTGAGGGTGATTTTTAACAAACCCGCTTTTTTTTAATTCTTTCTTTGGGTTTAAATTTTTAAATTTTTATTTTTTTTTAAATCTTTTTAACGTACAGGATGCCCCAAATTTAGGAGGAAAAAAATCTAAAAATTTTCACCTCGGTTTAGCTAAGATTTTCTTTTTTGACTTTTCTTTTTTTAAAAAATTTTCTTATCCTGGGGCCCCGTTCGTAGTTCCTTCTTCCCCTTTACCCAAAAACTCGATTTTTTTTTCAAAATAAAAAAAAAGTTTTCATCACTTTGGCTGAGTTTTCTTTCCGTGCTTAAAAGTGACCTCCCTTTTTTCGCGCCAAATTAAACCCAAAAACAAAAAACCTCATTGTCCGAAGGGGTTTCTGACTGCTCCCATCCGAAAACCCCCAGAATTGGGGTTTTCCAAATCATGTCGAAAGTACCTCACTTGATTTCTTCCCGCCATTTTAAATTTACACTATAAAAAAAAAGTGTTTTAAAAAAAAAAGTTACCAAAAATTACAAAATTTAAAAAAAAAACTGTTTCAAATAAAAAAAACCAGTTTTTAAATTCGAAAATTTCCCCCTTTACAAAAAAATACATTTTGTTTCGAAAATAAATTTAAACCGAAATGTAAAAGAACGAAAAATTTCTGTTTTCGAAACTTCCCAAAAAAACAGAACGTGATCTCGGGCTACAAAAAAGTAACAGAATGGGGGAGCAAAAACCCAAAATAACCTATATATAGGGAATTAAAAAACCTATCAAATTCAATAAAAAAGAAATTTGAAATAATCCAATCAGCCCTCTAAAAAATAAAACCGTTGACCAAAAGAATAAGCGATATAAACCAGAGGTCAACTCGATTCAAATAAAACTTTTTCACAAGAATTAATCGATTTTAAAAAGGTGTATTAAAATACGCCCAAATTAAATATGATCAGATTTCCCATATTTTTAAAGTTACTTGTTTTGGGGAAAACAGTTACTTTACCGCAATCATTTTTTAAGAGTTACTTTTAATCTATGTAAGTATTTACCAAAACCCTACTTTTTCCCCCCAAACTTTTAATTTTCGGCCCTCTTTTAATTTTGTAAAATTTTACAAATTTTTGGGTTTTTTTTGGGTCTATAGAAAATATTACAAAGACAAGTTACGCTAGCGGGTATTTTTATTGAAATCATTCTACAAGTAATGTTTTTTGCTTTGTATGTCTGTAGGGAATTTTTTTTGAGTCTATATTCCCCTATTTTAAAACCCAAAGCAAACTTTCCCTTTTT
>NW_026854082.1:0-21626 GCF_026571515.1 Ruditapes philippinarum
TTAAATATTTCATATTTTTGCGTTCATGAACTGAGTGCTGGCTTTAACAGCATTTTCAAAACTTCTTCAGTCACAAAATACATCACATCTCATTTCATTTGTAGAAATGTTTCTTGTGATTCTTTTTAACATGTTGCTTAATCCATTTTTGTAATCTTCAGCATTGATAGAGCTGAATGGATTACCATTTATGATTGTAAATGCAGCATGGTATCTTCATGGCTGCTTGTGAAATTCTTCCCTGTATGTGGTTATCATGGTGATCTTTGAAAACTTTATTCTTAGTATTGAATCTCTAAATCTGAGGGGAAGTAGCTGTCAACAGACCCTTGTTCATTTGCTTTTTGCTTCCATTTCAAACAGAATGCTTGGCATGGTGACAATAGGAATTTAACTGTGCTTAGTATTTGAGTTTCAAAAATGAACTTCTTGCAGTATGGAATAAGAAATTATTGGCAGATTTTTTATCAACGTAACAAATTGCATTATTGTGGTTCCATCTTGATACTAACAGTAGAAGAGCACATTTTGTTGACTTTAAAGTCCTTTCAAGAATCAAAGATATCTGTTACACTTTATTGCTTGTGCACGTTTTCAGAATGTCTTAACAGATTTCCTTTGTGGACAATTACTGCCACCCAGAATGAACAAATCAACCCATTTGATTTAATACTTTCCGGTATTCAAAAAAAATCATTGGACTACCTTGTCTTGTATCATCTCCGAATGCCTGTCCCCGAGAAGTTCCGCATTGATTGAGTCTAGATTCAGGGTCATCAATAAAAAAAGAGGCTAAAATTTAGTTTCCAAATAAAGATATGCTAGATTATTATTAGTTAAGTATTTTTCTGATGATTAAAAATGGAAACAGAATAAAGTAAATGCTTAAGTATTATCCAGCCACATCTAGACCACTCAAAGTGAAGGAGCATTTACACACATTTTTTTTTTAATCATTAACAAAGTCCTTATCACTTATAAAATCCAGCTCATTGGCCTTAGCTAAGGTCTTGGTACCTTGCATGGCAATCATTGCAGAGGTTATCATTACATATACAACAACCAAACATGGTTCCCTTCCTCTTGTCAAGTTAAGCCTTGTGGTATTGGCACCCTACACCTTTCTCACCTGCATTTGCTCGTTTCTAAGAAGGTGCTGATTTTCTTGGTCAAGAATTCCTACCATAGCTGCCCGATGTTTTTGATTGGTTAACACGGCAATGAGCTCCTCAATCAAATCTAGGGGCTCAAACCTTGTCCTTGAGTGGGATCCTTTTTCCACCTGTATATTTTGTAGGCATTAACATTGGCACCCACCTGTATATTTTGTAGGCATTAACATTGGCACTGTTCAGAAAGAACCAGAACAAGTATTTCCACGTCATCTTCTCAGGTCAACCCGCATCATACATGGCATGACAAGCATCATGAATTTGTTGTTGGTGGAAGTCATTGTAGAAGGAATTCAGCTCTGGCTGCAGATACTGCTCTCAAGGTCAAGAGAGACACACAGCCATCATCTCTTTGGTAGGATCTCTAACAGTAGAGAGATGGTGGACCAGTCTCTTGCCTTTCTGAAAATGAACCGTCAACCCCTGTTAACTTCTAGGGTTCCCCTGTCACTGGATTTCTTTAGCTTGGTAGAAAACTTTTCTTGTTTACTCTTACCAACCCACAGGTCTCTTCGAGAAGAGGCTTTAACATTCAATTGACATGAAGAAGTTGTCAAAGAAGATCCACTTCTGGGTGTGCTGAAGGTGATCTGTAAGCCTTGTGACGATGTTTAAGCTTAGTCCATGTTCAGATTGCTCCTTTGTTGGCCAAGATAAATCTCAATATGATGAACATGTACAGTTCTGGCATCACACAGCATCCCGAGCTTGATCCTCTGCTTGATCGGCCTTGCTAGTGTTACAGGGGGGTTTTCTTGTGTGAGATGGATAAACAACTAAAATGGTTTCAGCTTCATCTTGATTTATACAGTTTTCTTTTATACATAGAATTTGACGTATGATAGCTTTCTTTCAATTCTTCATGACCAAGTTAATACTAGTCTATAAAAACGTCCTGAAACCAAGAAGAATTTATTAATAAAAAAGCATCAACTCATTACGAAAATAATTATTAATACAGCATTACAACATTTCTCATTTTCAATGGTTCAAACAATATCAATAGATTGCTGAAACAGCATTTTATCAACTTATTAATTCTAAACAAGTATTTAACAAAGTTTAGTTTAATAAATAATAATAATTCAAGTCAACATTTACAAAGGATAAGCTCCTAACGACATACGACATTATAATCTTGGCATGTGCGTCTCTCTCTCATTCCTATATTGTGAAAAATAAAAGTGTTCATGCAAATTAGACAGAGCAAAAGTAGTTATTTTAACAGCCCGAATATCGATGTAAATAATCTCAATACAATTGAAATAATAACATATAACGCGAGACCTGTCACAAAGTGACAGGGTGAGCTTTTGTGATCGCTTTTCGTCCGGCGTCCGTCCGTCGTCCGTAAACTTTTACTTTAAATGACATCTCCTCATAAACCACTAAGCCAATTTCATCCAAACTTCACAGGAATGTTCCTTTGGTGGTCACCTTTAAAAATTGTTCAAAGAATTTAATTCCATGCAGAACTCTGGTTGCCATGGCAACCAAACAATAAAAAACTTAAAATATCTTCTAAAAAACCCAAAGAGCTAGGGCTTAGATTTTTGTCATGAAACATCTTCTGGTGAGTGTCTACCAAGTTTGTTCAAATAAAAGCCCTTGGGTCAAAATTGGCCCCGCCCCAGGGGGTCATTGATTTTCCCTATATGCATATAGTAAAAACTTAAAAAATCTTCTTTTAAAGAACCCAAAGAGCTAGAGCTAAGATATTTAGCATGAAACATGTTCTAATGGGTGTCTACCAAGTTTGTTCAAATATAAAGCCCTGGGTCAAAATTGGCCCCGCCCCAGGGGGTCATTGATTTTCCCTATAATACATATAGTAAAATCTTAAAAAAATCTTCTTTTAAAGAACTCAGAGAGCTAGAGCTAAGATATTTAGCATGAAACATCTTCTAATGGATGTCTACCAAGTTTGTTCAAATAAAAGCCCTGGGGTCAAAGTTGGCCCCACCCCAGGGGGTCATTGATTTTCCATATATACATATAGTAAAAACTTAAAAAATCATCTTTTAAAGAACCCAAAGAGCTAGAGCTAAGATATTTAGCATGAAACATCTGCTAATGGGTGTCTACCAAGTTTGTTCAAATAAAAGCCCTGGGGTCATTGATTTTCCAAATTTCCTTATATGTGTATAGAAAAAAAATTAAAAATTCTTCTTTGGAAAAAACCAAATATCAAGAGTTTAGATTTTAAGCATGAAACATCTTCTAGTGATTGTCTACAAAGTTTGATCAAATAAAAGCCCTGGGGTCAAAATTGGCCCCAACCTGGAGGTCATTCATTTTCCCTATATGTGTAAAACTATAGCAAAAATTGAAAAATCTTCTTTGAAAAAACTCAAATAAGTAGAGTTTAGATATTAAGCACGAAGCATCTTCTAGTGAGTGTCTTCAAAGTTTGTTCAAATAAAAGCCCTGGAGTTAAAATTGGCCCCGCCCCGGGGGACATTGATTTTCCTTATACGAGTAAAGCAAAAACTTAAAAATCTTCTTTGAAAAAACCAGAATAGCTAGAGTTTAGATATTAAGCATGAAACATTTTCTAGTAAGTGTCTACAAAGATTGTTTAAATAAAAGCCTTGGGGTCAAAACTGGCCCTGCCCCAGGTGTGTCATTGTTTTAAACTATATGTGTAAAGAAAAAAATTTAAAAAATCGTCTTTTAAATATCCCAACGAGCTAGACCTTGGATGTTTAGCATGAAACATCTTCTAATGGTTGTCTACAAAGTTTGTTCAAATTAAAGCCCCGGGCTTTAAACTGGCCACGCTCTGGGGGCCTATGTACAGGTGAGCGACTTCAGGGCCATCATGGCCCTCTTGTCTTTATTTTGTCTTCATTGGTTTTGTTTTTCAAAGCTTTTTTGGCAATGTCTTCATTTTTTGTGACACAGCTGCTCCAGTGTGTGTTTGCTCTTTGGAAAAGCACTCATGTTGTGCCATAAAATTGTCCTCATCTTTATCTCCTAGCTTTTCATTATGGTTCAGGAAATTAGACAACTGATATCATCTTCTTAATCAGAACTTTGTGGTTTTTGAAGCTTTTCTGGAAGGCCCTTTTATTGTCAATTGTCATTGCCCTTGTCATCTGTTCTCTTACATTTTAATTCTGTAACTTCTTGCTGTGTTTTGATTGAAGAATTCATTTCTGCTACTGATTTTGCTATTAAGAAAAATCTTTGCATATTAACTTTTCATTGTGTTAGATTTCCAAAAAAATCGTATTTGATGTATCTGCAAGAATGTCCCTCATCCTTCACAGCAAGTGCTTGGATGGTGTTTCCATTATTTTCATTATTATTAGGCCTTCTGCTTTATCTCTTTTACAATGTTGTTGCCAAATAACGTTGAAGCTGGTGTACTGACCTTATATAAATTTCTATACTTTTTATTGTCCCCCTGCCTTTAACAAGAAAATAGGGGGGTATCGAAATGGGCTCCATTCATCAATCAGTCACACTTTTGTGTCCGGTCCAAAACTAAGTGATTTATTATTTGTTTGTTGGGGGTTTTTTTTTTGCAAAATTTATCAAATATGCTGTCTTGTCAAAACCTCTCTTTCATATGTTTTGGTGTTGTCACATAGAAAGAGTGGTCCACTAAAATACTACATACCAAATATTTAAGCTCTGGGCATAAAAGTTTCACACAATAAGACGTAAATCTCTTTTCCTTTGTAAGACGTCAGTCTACATCAATGAAATTCACACTTAACTAAAGATTTATAGTTTCAGTATATCTTTGATGATCGAAAGCGGGGGCACCTATCTTGCCAGAACCATATGCATCCCAATATTGTCTGTCATTATTATGTGTGCAGAAATTCAACTTACCCTTAACCAGTGAATTTATGTTGGTTCCAGGCCAAGAATTCGCTTCTCCCTGGTTAACGTACAACCCTTGTCATGGGAAATTAAATCCTGATTTATTTTTGGTTTTTCTCTAATTAAAGAGGTCTGATTTGTTTGTTTTAGTCAGATTGCGTCAAAATGCAATGTATTCATGCTGGTTCTTTAAATTTTCTGGCTTTAATTAATAATTTATTTAAGAAAAAGTTGATTATAAGAAAAATGTTTGCATTACCAAAGGAAATACTTTTAGATAACTTTTGTCTTGTATGTAGCTGATATATGTTCTACAAAAACAAATTATGCATTTGCAGATAAGAAACTGACACACTCAAATGTTTCAAAAGTAGCAATAGGGAATTTAAATGGGAGTCATTCATGTAAAAATGCAATCTGCATAAATTGACAAATATATTACTTAGCATCAGAGAATATGTAAGTTTGATACGCTTTTGAATTTTAGCTTGAGCGTATGACCAAGCTTATTGAGTTGAAGAAATCTCAGGTTTAAATGGCTTAGAGAAAACTCTAGCGGCAAATATCCAGGGTTTGTTTATTTGTCACTATCTTCCATCTTTGAAGCCTGTCCTGCTGAAGGGTTGGACTGAGCGTCATTGGTGAGGGAAACTCTGATATATGTTGTAATGTATATACACATCATAAAGAAAGCACAATTTTTCTAGGTAATTACCTTGCTTATAAAATGAATGTTTGTTAAGTGGAACACAGTTAAAATTATTTGTTTAAAGGGTGTAGCTTGTGCATTTGTCAGCCTCTGAAAACAAAAAGTTCTTTCTGCAGCAAGGACCTCAGTTGAATTCCTCATTGCTTCTATTATATTGTGTCTATTTCTGTGATTTAAACACATATATATGCATGTGCTTCTGTGAATAAAATATCACATTGTTTTCTAACAATTTGATAAAACATTTTGAAAAGGTAAACGTGAGCTATTGAAATTTTCTTTTTGGCTTTTGCACCAATTGCACAGTATTTCATTTATATGCTGACAGGAAGTTACCTATTATATCTAACATATTTACATCAACCTCACCACATAGTTTATTTGAATTTTGCAATGGAAGATCAGTATTATACATGTTGTATTCAACCAATTTGTCATGGAAACTTGCATCTCAAATGTATGTTGACTTAATACTTTTATATAAAGTTTTTCCTGTGGGTCTGGTTCAGAAGCATGAAAACAAGGTTTCTTCGAAAGTTGAAATGTCGTTGATGTTTAGTTTAGATGATATCAGCCTATTTTAATTTAACACTGTAGCAAATATTCTTGAGGATAAGAGTTTAGATATTTGGTATGTAACATGTGATAGTGGACCACTACTTCGTTTATTCAAATTATGACACCTGGATCAAAATTGACTACACCTCATGTGTCACTTGGTTTTAAAGAGAGTCCTAAAGAAAAAACCTTAAAATACCTCCTCCAAAATCGTATTGGGTAGAGTTTTGATTTCTAGTGAGAAGCATTGGCTAGTGCACTTAATCTTCCTTGATGGTTCTTTACACTTTGTATACATGACTGACAGCATGCAGTCCTGTAATTGACTGTACTTTTTCTTTTGAAAAATCAAATCATTTAGTTCTTAAAAAACTTTAGCACCAGCAATATTACAATAGAAAATTTTACCAACTTTCCTTGTTCATCATATATCAAATTTTGAGAATAGGCCTTCAACTTTGGATTTGATATCCTATCTACGTCATTTGCCAAGCAGTTTAGGTATGAAGTGTTTCCAGCATTTGTGAACACACATTGCCAGTGTCATTTCTACAACAAACTCTGAAGCATTGACACATACTGATACAGCTTTGCCAATTCTCCTGTCTATCCTTGAGTATGATGTTCACTAAATCATTTGATCGTCCTTGATTATTCTTAACACTTTGTATATGATTGGGCAGCATCAGTCCTGTAATTGACTTTGCTTTTTTCTTTGCAAAAAAAAATCAAAAAGGTCAAAAACATCATGGTATTCCTACAACAAAACTCAGGAACATTAGTCATATACTGATACCGTGTTGCCAATTCTCCTTTTCTGCCTTAGTGTGATGTTGACTTAATCACTTGATCGTCCTTGATGGTTATTAACACTTTGTTTACATGACTGACAGCATCCAGTTATGTAATTGACTGTATTTTTCTTCGAAAAAATTCATCTAGTTCCAAATAAACCTCCTTATCACCAGCAATATTACAATCAAATGTTCAACCCTTTTGCGTTGTTCATCATATTTTGCGAAAAGGCCTTCAACCTTGTCTTTGATATCCTATCTATGTAAATTTTCAAGCATTTTTGGGTATTAAGTGTTTCTAATATAAGTGAACACGCATTGTCACTGCCATTTCTACAACAAACTTGGAAACATTGACAGATACTGATACAGTGTTGCCAATTCTCTTTTCCATCCTTAGGTATTATGTTGAATAGATCACTTAATTGTCCTTGATAGTTCTTTACCCTTTGTATACATGACTGACTACATGACTGACAGCATCCAGTCCTGTAATTGACTGTATCTTTTCTTTTGAAAAATCATTTAGTTGTAAAAAAATCATTAGCACCAGCAATATTACAATAGAAAGTTTTACTGACTTTTCTTGCTATGTTCATCATATTTTGAGAATAGGCCTTCAAATTTGAATATGATATCCTATCTACGTCATTTGCCAAGCATTTTGGGTATGAAGTGTTTCCTGCCTTTATGAACACAAATTGCCAGTGCCATTCCTACAACAAACTTGGAAGCATTGACACATACTGATACAGTTTTGCCAATTCTCCTGTCTATCCTTGAGTATTATGTTAAGTCTTTTTGATTAAATCATTTGATAGCTCTTGATGATTTGAACTTGAACTGTTCTTGCCTTATTCATCATATTTTGAGAAAAGGCGTTCAGCTTTATAGATTTGATATCCTATCTACGTCATTAGCCAAGCATTTTAGGTGTGTATACGCATTTGTGAATACACATTGCCAGTGCCATTCCTTAAACTCGAAAGCATTTACAGATACTGATACAGTGTTGCCAATTCTCTTTTCCATCTTTTAGTGTTATGTTGAATTTATCACTTGATCGTCATTGATGATTGTAAACACTTTGTCTGACAGCATCCAAACCTGTAATTGACTGTACTTGTTCCTTAAAAAATCACTTAGTTAAAAAAAACACATTGCACATGCAATATTACAACAGAAAATTTTACCCTTTCTTTGAACTTTTCATGTCTTGTTCATGTTATTTTGAGAGAGGGCCTTCAACTTTGGTTTTGATATCCAATCCTATCTACATCAATTGCCAAGTATTTTTGTTGTTGTTTTATTTCTCTCCAATATTTGTGAACACACATTGTCTGTGTCATTCCTACAACAAACTCAGAAACATTGACACATACTAATACAGTGTTGCCAATTCTCTTTTTATTCCTTGAGGATTATGTTGAGTCTTTTTGATTGCTCTTGATGATTATTATTACCAGCAACATTACAATAGAAAATTTTACCATTTACTTGAACTTTTCTTACCTTGTTCATCATATTTTGAGAAAAGGCGTTCAGCTTTAAATTTTAAATCTTATCTACGTCAATTGCCAAGCATTTTGGTTATGGAGTGTTTCGAGCATTTTTGAACACACATTGCCAGTGCCATTCCTAAAAGAAACTTGGAAGTATTGACAAATACTGATACAGTGTTGCCAATTCTCTTTCCAGTCCTTTGGTATTAAATTGCATATATTACTTGATCATCTTGATGATTATTAACACTGTTGATATGACTGACAGCATCAAGTTCTCTTATTGACTGTACTTTAAGAAAATTACCCTTCGCTTGAATTTTTCTTGTCTTGTTCATCATATTCTGAGAAAAAGGCTTTCAACTTTTCATTAAATATCTTTGTCAAGTGCCAAGCATTTTTATGCCCCAACCATAATATGGCGGGGGCATATAGTGTTACCCTGTTCTGTCATTCCATCCTTCTGTCATTCTGTCCTTTTGACATCAACAGTTTCCGATAATTATCTTGGTAACTGTTGCACACATTCAACTCAAATTTCTCATATGGATATATTTATAAAAAAAATGCAGGCCAGGTTTGAATTTGGTCATGATCCAATGATCTTTGGCAGTGTTATCCCCACTCAAATTTGAGATATGGATACATTATATAAACGTACTGGTCAAGTTCAAATATGGTCATGGTTCAATTATTTTTAGCTGAGTTATGCCCCTTTAACTTTGAAAAAAGGGAAAATTTCTGTTTCCACTCATTATCTCCTCAACAGTTCTACATATTCATTTCAAATTTAATATATGTATATGTCATAGGAATACGCTGGTCAAGTTCAAATTTGGTTATTCCACTTTAACTTAGAAAAAAAAAGTTTTCGTTTGTTATCTCCCCAACAATGAAAACACTTTAAATTCAAATTTGACATTTAGATACATATAAGGAAAAAGCAGGCCAAGTTTGAATTTGATCATGGTTCATCCCAAAAGTTGTTATCTCTCTTGAATGTTGGGGGAAAAACTGAAATTTTCAGTTCCCACAAACTTACTTTTGTAGAAATGACTATGTAGTCATTATTTTGGCTACAAATATGCATTATGCAATGTGCAAAAGGTTAACTCTGAATACTTGCATGGCATTAAATGTGTATAAAAATGGTTTGTGTTAACATTGAGTAGTTGAAGGGCTTTGAACTTAGAATGAAAAAAATAGTTTGTGCAAACAAATTAAACAAACTAAAATTAATATTATAATATCAATTGAAATTTTGGCTGCATGCGGGGGCATCCATGGAGTGACAACACATTTCTAATTTGGTTATTTTTTCAAATATTTGAAAACACATATTGCCAGTGCCTTTTTCTACAAGAAACTTGGATAGATGAATGACAGCATCTAGTCCTGTAATTTAGTGCCAAAAATAAAAACACCCATAGCACAAACAGTATTACATATATCAAAATATCCTTTGCTTCTTGCCTTGTTCATCATATATTGAGAAAGGCCTTCAACCTTGGATTTGATATCCTATCCACATCAAGTGCCAATCATTTTTGGGAATTTAGTGTTCCAAAATAATTATGTAAACATGTTGGTTGTTTTATAAGTTGTGAAAAGTTAAATGAATTGATGATATTATTCCATGTGGAATTATATAAGCCTGTAGTTCCAAAATTGTAAAAAGAATGACTTCTTTGCTTACTATAAATATTTTATAAATAGCTTCTTCAATTTTAGCATTCCAAGAAGTAAATCCTTGCAGAAAATGAACAGGAAATCCGGCTTTCACATTTAATGGGAACTTCAATTATCAGGAAAAGAGCAGACAAATATGACTGCAGTCCCAGGAAAATCTTGTTCCTGAGAATGTCCTGTAATCTCATGAACGTCTTGTTCCCAGGACAGCCACGTTATCCCAAGTCAGTCGCATAATCCCATGAAAGTCCTGTTCCCAAGACAATCACCTTATCAAATTAAAGTTTTGTTGAATTATGCCAGTCTCTCATCTTCATCTATATTGTTGTAAGAGACACACCAAATCTTAGTCAAAATACCTGGAATAATTTTGTCTTTGGTACGAGATAATTAACAAATCAGATAACACTATATATCTTCTAATGAATTATTTATCAATACATCAAATTTATATGTATGATTTTTGTGGTTTTATAAATCTGTGTTGAAAATAAATTTAGAATTTTTTTTTGTCTCTGGTCAAAAACTACACAGAATCTAAAAATAGAAAAATCTTGTTAACACTAGTGGCTGCAGTTTTGATCCACATATATTTGAAATTGATCAGGAAGATTGTTTTGATGATTTCTATGTCAAGAATGAATATGGGTCATATCGGATCAAAAATAGGTAACAGGAGCTAAAATTAGAATAATCGTGTTAAGACTCTAGTGGTTGCAGTTTGAAGATTTCTAGGCCATGATCTTTCTTTGAAAAGGGACATTTCACTTCGAAACAACTTTAGGACGGCAATAACATGATAAATATTATCTGGTAAGGCTGCTATGAAAAGCTTTTCAATTGAAATGTAAAGGGCATTGTATGTGATTCTGGCATTTTCATATTTTTGTTGATATTTGAATAAAAATCACTTTAGCGTGTCCTTCATGCTCTTTATCCCACTTTGTGGCCTCAGTTAGGAAAAAAAAATGTCAGGTAACATATCTTCTTAATTAGTGATTGTGATGGATTTGAAGGGGGAGTGTTACAAACCCCTTTCATGTTTGAAACTCTTATGCGCCTTGCTCTGAAGTCAAAACATTGTTTATTACTAGACTGGCACCAGGTTAGTTTTTCTGCATTTATCACTTCTTCCTCAGAGGCACTGATGGAAATATAGGAATATTTCTGTACCAAGTCCATATAATGCATATTACGTGAATCATTGTCTTTAAGCAAACTTAGTTTCATTGTCAGTTTTGGGTTTTTTGGAACATAAGAATCGGAGTATATTTTCATTATTGTCAGAATAGGTTTCCGTCCAATTTCCTATTTAAGACTTAACAATATCAGCCGTTTCATTTTCTGATGGTTCCGGAATATATATCCTTGCTTTTTTCACTTTTTCATGTGAATTTGGATTGTCTATACTGGCATTCAATGTTTTGGCACTTCTAAAGTCAATATCAGCAGTTTTGTTATATGATGCACTTTTTCACTGCACTAGGAAGAAGCCAATAAGCCTATTTCTCTTAATTAACTGTCAGGAATTTCTGACACAGCTGTATCGATATAAAAAAAGTAGTACTGAAACATGGGTGCATGTTTCACCTATGCCAGCCATACAGACGCAGGGGCTTGCTAATACGAAATATCCTTAAAAATCTTCAAGAATTGAAAGTTGTTTGTGAAAATAAAAATTATTGTGACCATAAAAATCATCTTAATCTATATACAATATGTATGTTAGCATATCTGAGCATGGACCATTGTTTAATATTCCGAGGAATAGTTTTAAGTAGGATTACTGTGTTTCCTCTGTACATGCGCACGTATTTTGCGGTTCCTTTTACATTAACAGAGCTCCAGATAGCGTATCAGCTTGAAATACACATAAAAAATCTAAAATATGCATCACTTTAAGAATTCATGCGTCAAAGTTAAGAACAACAAAATAAAGAAATAAGCTTGTATGTCGTGACGAAAAGAAGTGTAAACATTTGATATTTAAAAAGGGCATGTTTAAAGCTTAAAAATACAATATATTTCTATTTTATAATGGAATAAAAAATTCTGTTGTCAACAAGGCATATGTAAAAGTAGCAGGAAGTACAGAATGGCAGATAATCATCATATACTGCTTTGTAGCCCCTCATGATAGCGTCTACCTGGAGCAAAGCAAATTTGCTCCCCTGTAAAAGAATTCCCTTTTTCAGTGAGTTCATTTGTAATCTCATTTCACACAACATTCTTTTTAATTTTCCTTTTATCAATATTATCCTGGTAATCCTTTCATTTAGAGATCAGAAGCAACGTTTCCTCTTTCTTCCATGGTTTGTCACTTGCTTCTCCTGAAACAAGATAACTAGAGCTATCACGATGATACCACCCAACACAGTTTTTTAACAAAATGCATATGCAATAATACAGCCAATATTGAATTCAAAAGATCAGTAAGTGAGAAATGGCACATGGAAGAAAATTATCCAAATGGTTTTAATTAAATAAAAAATTATTTAAACAATATTAGCATTAAAATCATGTCTAAAACTTATTTATTTTGTTTGGTATTTAACACTGCTTTCAACATTGTTTCAGTCCTATTGCAATGGCCAGTTGCCTGAAACATTTCTTGGGTCTATGCAAGTTCATGTTAACTACTTGTTAGAAAAGTCATTGTCAATCATTATTTCAGTAATACAATTTAACAGTGGTTTACAAGTCTGTGGCCAGAACCACAGAGAACAAGTTACAGGTCAGACATATTTTACACAACTTGTTGCATATTGTTATATTATCCCATATTTCTTTGGTCAGTAGAACTTGGTCATTTCTATAATGTCTATTAATTTTCATTATTATGTATATAGTAAAAACTTAAAAATATCTTCTTTTAAAAAACCCAAAGAGCTTGAGCTTAGATATTTATCATGAAACATCTTCTAACGGGTGTTCAAGATCGAATGCCTTAGCTGTCTCATCGCCTTGAACATATGCCTTGAATAGAACAGAACAGACAATTTATAAATGTAGGCCAAAGGCTGATAACACATGTAACAACCTATCAATACTTGCAAACTAGATTGAATTGTGGGTACACATACAAGATATTATTACAAGATATATATTAAAAATGCGTCTTAATCATAAATACTTAAATATATCATCATAGACATGATTTCTTTAAATGTAATTTCCTGCGGGGCCAGTTGTGCTTGTATCACATTTTTTAAAAATCTTGTTCTTTGTCGTACTATTTCAAATGCTTTATTTATATGATAAACCATTATACGTATCAAATGATATGATGAATGTCAAATAAAACTTTTAATTAGAGACAAACCTTTAGCTGTTTGAGCATGTCTTTTTCACTAATCATATGACCCATTGCTACAACTCTCTTTTTCTCGTTGAACTTCGTCGGGCTTTACTGGTTGAGGCAATAGTATATCTACAAGACACGGTGGTACCAATCCACGTTTTACCAGAGGATTTGATAGGAAGTGACCACATTTATCACATGTCTTTATTTGTTCATCACTTTTGTTTTCTAGAAAAAAATGCATGTAGTATCAGATCAGTAGAAGTTTGTTCAATTTTCAAAAGTTTTTTACACTTCGTTTTTTCAAACTAATTATGTCATATTAAGACTACAAAGATTTAAAAAAAATCATTCGATCCGCTCAGCTGCACTGATAGATGTTTGTCTACTGTCAAAGTGCCCATCTGGAACTGAACACTTAAATAATAGGGCAAACTGGGTTACATTGACAAAAATAATGTGCAAAATTCAAGCTCATTACCTCCACTACGATGATCAAATGAATCTTCCACCAACTGTGAAGTATCAATGGCTGATGGGTTGTAAGGGCATATTCCAGTTATGGCAAATGCCTCCTCTTCTGCCACATCTACATGGCCGAAGAGGCTGACTATGTCTTTTTTTAACTTCAGCATTTAATATTTTGCTATCTTCCTTCATAAGCTCTACCCGGTAGGTTCGCAAACTGTTGTGCCACTGCAAGTTGGACATACACCATCTGTCATTGTCTTATTATGACAACTTATGACAAAAAGTGTGTATTTAAGATTGAAGGAAACTTCGTATTTTGTAACTTATATGAGGCAATTTAAAAAAGCAATGGCATTTTAATAAATGAGGTGATAATTATATTTTAATAAATGAGGTGATAATGAGCAGAAAATAATTTAATTACCATTATAATCACATCAATCATAAATTGATGCATCCTCTACTTCTGAAACTGTGAATGTTGTATCCTCTCATTGGTGACTTAATGCCACCAAAATCTGAAAGGCCCCCAAAGTACTTGATATCTCCTTCAGTAATGTTACTTGTAACAGCATCATTTCTAACAAACTGCAATATTTTTTTTCTCTGTAAATAGTAATGAATGAAATAATATATAATGTATGAAACAATAAATACTGATGTTGAAAGGACTGAATGGTATTAATTACGAAATTATGATTCCTTGACAATATGAAGTTAATACATCAATAAATGAAATGTTATAATTTTCGCCAGTTACAGAGAAATAAAACAGAATTTCATTAATTCGACCTTATCAGTCAATGCTAAGTTAAGGTGAAGGTCACATCTAAATTTTTCAATATGTTTCTTTGGTAGCAGCTCTTGTTTAAATTAAATCAGTACATAAATAACAAAATTATGACAATTTAACAAAAACTCAATAATTTGACCTTCACCGTCAAGGTCATTTAAAGCTCAAGGGTTGTCTGGTGAACTTGAAGGTTTTGTTCCTAGAGTTGTTGTGGCTTAATATGAAGACAGTAAACAAGAACATTAAAACCTATGCCCAATGTACAAGTTTGCGACATGACTGTTACAATACCGCTATCACCCTCCTCCCCCCCCCCCCCCCCCCCAAAAAAAAAAGGTTGATCTAATAATTGCAAAAATGGATAAATTATGAAACATAATAGAGTAATAAGTGTTTGTTTTACAAATTGACATTACTTTTCTTTTCATTCAAAGATTGGACTATACATTGAATACTCTTCAAGTTATTTTCTCGACAAGAAAATTTAATGTATTTCACAGTCTATTTTGTCTTGTTCAAAGTCACTGAATTTAATTGGTTTTGGAACATTGTATTGAACAGGTGGCTTTGTTAATTCTACAGCATAACCCAAAACCTCATATATACGCGAAACAACCCACTTTCGACCCACCCCCCTCTTTTAGGCCTCTTATAGTGAAGAAATGTCCTGTTTGAGCCCCAAACACATGGTTTCGTTTGAGAAATGTTGATAAAAAAAGTGAGCACTTTTTCAGCGTTGCACCCCCATCCAAAAGGTACATCAGGGGGTTGCCAGAAAGGCGATGTGCCCCCTTCAGGGGCTTAATGAGGGGGGTGGAAGTCCCCCCCCCCACAGGAAATTTAAGACTGAGCATGTTGTTACAAAGGCAATGGTCCAGTCAACATTTGTGCCAAGTTTGATTAATATTGAAGAAGTTGGGGCGTCCGTGGCCGAGTGGTTAAGGTCGTTGACTTCAAACCACTTCTCCCTCACCGCTGTGGGTTCGAATCCCGACAGGGACTTTGGATTCTTTCATGTGAGGAAGCTATCCAGCTATCCTACGGAACGTCTGTGGTTCTACTCAAGTGCCCGTTCGTGCCTGAAATAATGCACGGAAGGGCACCTGAGGTCTTCCTCCACCAGTAAAGCTGGAACGTCGCGATATGATCTATACTGTGTCGATGTGACGTAAAACCCAAAACAAACAAACACAATTGAAGAAGTTTTTATAGTTTTATAGCAATTTGAACTTTTAACGGGAGACTTTTCAATGTAAAAAGGCTATTTTTCATAAAATGCTGATGCATTAATGGGTTTAAGAATACATTTATATTTTGTGAGCTCCATTGATTGTTATGTTTTGCTATTTTACAAGCTATAAAGTTTTCTTCTGTACGTACAAGTGGTGTCATTACCTACAGTTATTTTCAGAATCCTGGATTCTTGTTAACTGGGCCTTTTTTGTGTTTTTTTCCCTGTTTATTCTGTTGCACATGTGCTTTAAGGGGGGCCCTGTGTGCTTGCAGAACTGTGACAGTGCTTGACCTACCCCCACCCCCACCCATCTGTTCTAAAAATGACCGGTCTGATGTCTCCCAGGATTGTGATGTACAGTAAGCATTGTTTCCTTGTCATTTCTTTGTTTTATTTCTTCTTTCAAATTATCTCCAAACAGTTTCGTTGAGGTGGTTTTTGAAGAATCACAGATTTTTCTGTATTTTGGCAGTAGTTCCTTTTATTTTCTCTTTCCTTGTTTGTGAAATGTTGTTTATCAACAATCATCCCCAACGTGCTCTTTTGCCTGTTGTAGAGCATGTTTGTCTTTCCTCTTAAATGCATCTAGAGCTCTTATGATTGGGACTTAAAGGCTGGACTGAGGTGTGTTGTTTCCCTTCTAAGTTGCGTCACAAAATGCTGTCAGCTGTAGGTAATTTAAGATTTTCTACGTTATTTGGGTGTAAATACTTTGTCTGAAGGTACTTCAATTTTCCGGGTTTTACTGCAGCTCGTAAACCATCATTCACCGCCTGAGCCAATGTGTCGGAGGTCTTTACCCCAGTGGCTTACTTTTCTTGAAAAAGTCCCCAAGTTGCTGAATAAATTCTTCTTAATTGGATATGTCTGAGTTGTTGTTGATTAAGGAATCTATTGCATCAGTTCCTTTTTCTTTTTGCTTTTACCTTTGCCACCTGTAATGTGTGCTCAGGGAGTCTATAGAATTCTCTATGGACTCGAATATCATGCCCCAAAAAGTCGGCCAAAAGATCCATTTCGTTATTTTTTAAGTTTAATATTTGCGAGAGTGTTGCTATTTGCTTTCTCAGTTTAGTAGATCGCAGTAATTTTGGTTCTACTGCCCCACACGCTTCACTGTACGCATGAAGACTATCTGATCCTCTAACATGATTCAGAGAGCCATACATAGCTGTAACAAAAATGTATTTATTGTTCATCCTCACGCCAAAATTTTTTCTGCATTTGCAGAGAAGATCATTTCAGTTGTAAGTATGACTGGTACGATTCTCCCTCTTTTCCGAACTTTTTCTACTCTTCTGTCATAATAAAGCAAATATTAAGTACAAACCACAAGCCTACATTTACATTTAGTGGTATGTTACACACAGGAGACAACACACTTCTAAAATATTATAACATTTTATAGCAAACATTCTGAAGTATTTAAATTGTCAAAACAGATTGAAACACAATGTTATTGACAATTTAGAACAATAATCAAAGTTTTCTTCAGGTAACAAAGATTAATCCTTGTGAAAGTCAGGTGTGGTGTGTGCTGGTGTCATGGTATCATAATTATAATAAACCTACCACTTTTTGAGACCTGTGAGGAATTTTTATCTGCTGATTGAAGATTTTGACATGAGCTTTCCACTCTCGCACTACTAAAATAATCAGATTAAGTCTGAGGCATTATTTGTTAAATAAATTGAAACACATTGTTTGAGCAATGAGTTTTTCCTTAGTTTGCAATTTTAAATTCTTTAAAAGTCAGTGCTGGTGTGTGCTGGAGTCATGGAGATCTTATTATTGAACCTACCACTTTTCTTTTTCCACTAACCCATTTGCCTGGGCATGATCTGGCGTTGTAAACATTTGCTTGACAGAAAGTAAACTGCTCACTTCATTCATGACTGCTGAAGTAAACTGAGTTCTTCCATCACTTAAGATTTCTCTTGGCACTCCAACTCTTTTAAACATCTCCATGAGTGCTTTCGCCACAGTTTCTGCTTCAATTTTTTCGAGTGGTAGGGCTTCTGGATAGTAAGGTGCATAATCCACTAATTTAATTATGTATCTTTGTCCTCTTTCACTTGCTGGTGCTATAGGTCCTACAAGATCAACTGCTTCCCTTTCAAAAGGTGTTTCTATGATTGGTACTTGTTGTAGTGGAACCTTTGTAACTTTTCCTTTAGCCACTGTTTTAGCTCGACTATTCGATAAGAATAAGCAGAGCTATTGTAGTCACCCGAGCGTCGGCGTCGGCGTAACCACTTATGTTAAAGTTTTTGTAATACCTCAAATATTTTCAAAGTCCAACTTCAAAGGTGGATAGATTTTTGCTGAGAAGGGGTGCAGCACACAAGAATGATAACCTACCCTGCATTATTTTTCAGTTATTGCCCTTTGTTATTTCCAGCCATCAGCAAACACATTCGGCGGGGAATGGCCATGTTGACATGGCTCTTGTTCGACTTAGAATTTATGTTAAAGTTTTTGTATATACCTCAAATAAAGTTTTTGTAATACCTCAAATATTTTCAAAGTCCATTGACATATGGCTTTGAAACTTTGCACACTTGTTCACCATCATGACCCCAACCTGTAGACAAGAGGAGGAAACTCTATCGTATCAAGCTTTTTGACAGAATTATGCCCCTTTTTCGACTTAAAATTTTTGTTAAAGTTTTTGTAATACCTCAAATATTTGCATATTCTATTGACATATGGCTTTGAAACTTTCAAGAATTTGGCAGAATAATGCCCCTTTTTCCACTTAGAATTTACATTAAAGTTTTCATACCACCTAAGACATTTTCATATTCTATTGACATCTGGCTTTGAAACAAGTTGAAATTTTATACTCTTTTTTGAGAGCATAATAGGACTCTCTTCAAGGCCTATAACTGTAACATGGATTTAAAGACAAAATTTGCCCTTTTGTTAACTTAATTTTTTTTTACATTATCAAGGCTTTTCTTACACTAAGAATAGTTGAGCGTTGCTGTCCTACCAACAGCTCTTGTTTGACATGCAGTATCTTTTGATGTCTGATATTTAACCTGGCCAGTGAAATTGAGTCATGACTTTATCTGCTGTCTTCTGTATACAAACATGCCCTGATGATTTTGAGATTGTTCATTATGTGACAGTTATAGACTTGTTTCTATGGCTAAACCCCTATTGCCATCAATCAAAATTAACAATTTTTTAATGTAAAATCGTAAAATATATAAATATTCTAACTGATAAAGCATAAATATTTTCGTAACTAATTAAATTAATAACTAAGCAAATAATTAACACTGTCAATTTATAAACAGTTGTTATTTGAGATCATTTTCTCATAAATGAGAATGTTGTGTTCTATTTATAGATTTCCTTTGCATTACAAAACTGTAATATATTATATGTAATTTAACAACATTATAATAAATTTCTATATCTGTCTTCAAAGTCACTAAAATATTTTAAAGCATGACACAACATGTATGTGGTTTAATGTTACAAGTAGATATAACCGAATTTAAAAATTCCTGTTCTCCTGTTCCAGTTATATGTGGAAAATCATATTCTGTGTCTTTTTGTTTAAGATGTTATTTATCCAGTTTGAATGTTTCTGTTTGATTTCACTCATATCTTGAGGGATTCTTCCAAATTATCACCAGTCAGACTTTTAGAGCTAGCTGTTAAATGTTGGGGAACCCATTTTTTTGAAACGGGCCACCTTTGTTGCTGTTGTTTCCCTGACCAGATGATATAAGATCTTAAATGTGTTCATTACCAGTTCTTGCGTCCTATGCATGTCACCGTTTTTCTTCATATTTTCCAATGCCCTAATTTTAGGTATTTATGCAAGATTCAGGGCAAAAGTGGTCTTCTGTAGCATAAAATCATAAGATTTTATGCCGCTTTTTGCATCTCTCCAAATCGCATCATCTAGTTTCAGCACTTTTAAGGATTCAATGTTCTCAGGCCTTTTATATTTCTTCTTGTATGCATCTATGGCCTCTTCATCCTGTGTGAATAATTTGATACTTCACCCTCTCAATGCTAGTACTGCTATGTTAGCCAGTTAGCCGTCAGTTTCTTCGACAGTCTGAAAAACTATTCTAACTGGTCAAAATCATCTTCCTCATTTGAATTTACAGTTTGACTTCCATTAAAATAGTCCATTAAAGGATCCTTGTCATCCATTTCTCTATCAAAATCCTCATCCACTTCTGACTCAGAATCTGTAGCGACAAATATTGTTGCTGGAGCCGGCGAGGGTCAGAATTATTCGATTTTTCATAATCTAGTATAATTCTAGGATGAAAACCAGATGATACTGATAAACTTACCGACACCAAGCTTTGTATTATTTTGTATTATTATTTTGCTGTGAAGCAAGGCATGCCTCTATCTTTCAATCTATGTGTCTTGCCATATGGGACAACGTTCACATGTTCACAGTCCATGTTGCTGCATCTGACGTAAAGAAACCCCGATAACCCTTTCCTTAACTCACCAACAAGAGAAAAATTTTCTTAAGGCTACTGGTCCTAGCTTACATTTCACACAGTATTCTAATTTATCTAAGAGAACGCCCAGCTCCACAATCCGCCGTCCAACTCTCCACCCATCTCTGTCAACATTTCCAGGCAAATTCACATTTGTATCACTTTGTCTACATGAAGACCGTTCCTCCGTATAATAATTATGATCATTAAAAGTTGATCGTGATCTTTTGCACTTGTTATTCGTATTCTCTCGCTGTGAACCCCCCCTTTTGTACTCGCCAACAGAAATTTCTTAGGCTATGCCTAGCTTAATTAACATTCTATTTCCCAGCTCACATGCGTAATTACTCTTGTAAATTTCCAGCAAACACATTGTTCTGTTACATGAAGACCGTTCCTACCGTATATAAATGATCATTAAATGTCGGATCATTTGCACGTTATTTAACCGTGAATGTATTGCCCAGGTCTTACCTTAAGGCTTAATTAACATCTCAATATCTTAAACCTGTTAAATACATGCAACAATGGTGTGACATGTATTAGATTAACACCTGTATAAATGTATTAATTTAATCAGCGATCATGTGTCAGTTATAGTAATGAGATGTGAAGTGTGCCTTAATTTTTTCAATTTAACACTGCTTTTCGGTGATGTATTATTTTCTCCACAGGACCGGAAAGCATATTAGAATGTGCATGTATCTTAGCAGAAACGAAACGGAAAGCATACAGGATATCTATTTTAATCGTAATAATAATCATAAAATACTAATAAAAACATAATGTCAGGGAGATTTTGTCATAATAAATCGATTGGTAACACTTTCAAATCAATAAAATGAAGGTGTCACATGTTTTATGGAAAATTTGAGTGCTATTCGGTAGTGTACATGTACTTAACAGAACTGGAAAGCGTTCTTGGGTCATTTATTTTCCTTATTTGTATATTGTAAAAACTTGTAAAATCCTTTTTAATGCCCCCGCCATGTAATCGCCGGGGCATATAGTGTTACCCTGTTCCGTCCTTCCGTCATCATCAGTTTCTGTTCATTATCTTAGTAACGGTTGCACATATTCAACTC
>NW_026854083.1:0-4726 GCF_026571515.1 Ruditapes philippinarum
CAAACCCAGAAATCTCAAAAAGAAATCATGTAGGAGCACATTTGTCCCGGACCACATTTGTCTTACGTAAGACCGATACGGTGGCATTTGTCCCACATGAGACAAGGAGGACCTCAAATGTCTCTCGAGACCAAGTACCGCTTAATAGTATTCCCTTTATATTCTATATAAAACTGACATTTTACATAGCTAGACACATTTTAGAGAACAAACTTTATCTTATTTTAAAGAGATATGTAAAACTGATATTAAATGATGAGAAAAGTATGGGCCATGTATCTCCGCTTAAAAAATCACACTGCTTTGACGTAGAAGAACGACCAATACTTAAATTGAAATTCACTCTTTGCTCGCATTTTTTTCTACCGAAATGTCAAAAACATATTTATGATGAAATTTAAGGAGAAAAAAAGCTAAAATAAAAGTTGACGTCTATGGCCATGAAGAGTGTAAAAATGGTGTCCAATAATCTGTCCGCCATTTCTCAACAAGACCAGATGGCTCCCGCGCTGGTTCCTTTAATATAGTCAGGACTTTGAGAAGCACATACTCGAAGCGATGCGCGATATTTTACCGAGAGACACAAAAAGCAAAATTCCGGCGAAACATGAAGCGATGCACGATATTCTAACGTGAAATCTCGTGGTACGGGATTCTGCGACATTACGAGAGCTCGTGTTACAATATTGTGTCTACGTGTCTCGTCCGACTGTCGCGTATCGCCTGATTCTGCAATGATTCCATGATTATGGCATTACCCGGATTCTTTTAGGAATTCAATGGCAGATCAGAAAGCAGCAATTCTCGGAAAATGGCGATAATTTTTTATATTTCTGATGAAAACAAATAACGAATGATTTGGTCTTTTCATTTTCTTCCTTAGATACTTTCAAGACCTCCGTGGCCGAGTTATTTCAAAAAAACCACTTGACCCTAACGCCTGTATGTTCGACAATCACTCTGGGGGTCAAACTATTCATGCGAGGAACACAGTCCAGGTCCCAAATGCGAAATACCTATCCGCGTGCGCAAGTAATAGTTATCCCGTGAGCACGTAATAACTTTTGCTTTAGAAAGTAAAAGCTATCGTGTGTGCACGTAAAAAAAGAAACTTCTATGTCCCCTTTATATCACCATAGATACTACCTTGTTGTTGCTTAGAATCATTAATCATTTATAAAAATTTAGGCATCGGAAAGAAACGTGTCACAATTAATAACGACAAGAATGGACCAACTGCATAGTGTTTGGGTTCTGGATACTGCACTGGTAGAAATGTTCATTGTGACATGCAGAACTGGGATATTCTTTAAGTAAATATATGACTCCTATGCAGAGACAGGACGTTTTCGATTGGCCGGAAGTGACCAGAAACGGTATTACAAACACAGGACAATGGCTGGGAGCCGATATACGGACAGAAATGAACAAGATATTGGCATGTGCAGAACATTTTATTACAGAGCATCAAATTAAAGGTCAACAAAGAAGGGTGGTATTATATGAAGCATTCCAAAATATAACCCAGCAACACAGGACAACCGGCAAGATGCATAGCAGGACACCAACAAAAACAGGAGAGGGAAAGGACAGACGGGTAGTATTATAAAATTTTGAAAGTAAGAATTCGTAGCAACCGACAAGGATAATTATGCAAATGGAGATATGTATAATTTTAAATAACAAAGTATTGACAGAATTATAATTTGGCTTGTTAAATGTACTTCAAAACTTAAAAATAAGTTTAAATAAGTAGGCACAAAAATACCAAAATACGGTTTATAATCTTGTCAAATCAGTTACTAGAAAAATTAAACCTACAATAGACTAAAAAAAAGAGTCACTATTTACATAAGCACAATTGCATAAGCATACTCAAAATTCTAAAATAACAGAAACTCTAATTCGTGGGCAAATCCGTCCATGAACAGGCTCAATCAAACCGAGCCTGCAACATTTTCAATTTTGCCGTTTTGGGGCCTTTTTTTTAGGGATTTCTGTATTTACCCTATTTCGAAAACGCTGGGTCGATTTACTTTGACACGATACGATTTTTTAAAAAAGCAAAATTTCCCTTTCCCCGCAAAGCTTTAAAACAAAGGGTGAAAACCACTTAACCCCCCCGGGTTCATTAATTTTAAATATAAAAACTGATTGTTTAAAAACCGAAAATTTTTCTTTTTTTTTGAAAGAGGTTTTTGATTTTTTTTATCAAACAACTATAAATTTTAAAAAAACTATCTTTTTTTATGTCCCATTTTATAATAACATGGGAAAATCAAATTCTACCCGGGTTTAACCAAATTCTTTTTGGGCAAATTGAAAAAGTATTTTTGCATTTTTTTACAGTGTTTACCAAGCGTTTTAAAAGTAATATAATAATTTGTATATCTCTCACAAAAAGAAGAGAAAAAAGAATTAGCACATTGCATTTCCTAAAATGTAGTTTTGCAGCAATAATATTGTATGTTAATGCATTCGCTACTCTCCCCCTTTCCTTAGGCCGCAGTGTACCTCAATTTTAGTCATGATTTAACGTGCAAATAATCTGTTTTAGCTCAATGTTAGAATTCCTTTGAGAATATTAAGTTACAAATCAGAAACGATTTCTTTTAAGACAAAATTTAATGCTGTCATTCAAATTAAAAAATAAAGCAAATTTCTAACGAATCCTATACAATATAGATTATATGTCATTACTCAATACCCCTCAGTTGTTTTGTTTAACATAATTATGTTGTCTCGTTTTTCCATAAGTCGTAAACAACTTACTTGTTCTTTCAAAATCCACAGCTTTTAAAATACAATATCACAATGTATCACAATAAATAAGCATCTATACAATGTTATTCTTACCAACCCTGAAAGCATTATTATATCTATTTCAAAGAATATTGCAATAATTATTTGATATATTTAATTATTTAAACATATCTATTTAAGCTCGATTGCGAAACAAGTTCTTGCATCTTATATTAATCACTTTCGAGTCTGCTTCCTGGAACCAACCAGTACTGGTGTCATATGAAGAAAAATGGTCGTGACCCGAGTAGGGCTCGAACCAATGATCTCTGGGTTGAGAGGCAAACACCTTAACCACTAGGCCACCGCTCCCCTTTAATAATATTTAATTATTCATTACAAGTATTAAAATACAGATTACATTCAATAAAGTTTATAGAATTAAAATATATGAGAGTGCTTTTTCATATTTAACATTTCAATACAATCTGAAAATAGTAATAACAGTAAGAAACTTCATTCTAATTGAACGTTTCTACCACTGGCAGAAATATAATAGGTAATTATATAACTTTATAATAGCCCGTTTATATATCGGTATATAAGTTTAATAACTAGATAATTTTCTCCTTTTGCTCAAACTAAGCATATAAAAAGAAACACAAATACATGTACATAAGCCTACAAATTCATTTTCAAAAGGTTGCATGATATTATGGTTATCGTAATATATCGCACTTCTAATGAACTCAACTATTTTACTCAAATTTTCTTATTTATTGGGATTTCTGACGTTGTATTTTAAAAGCGCTATGTTCTTCATAACATCACGTGAATATAAATGATTGACATTTCAATCATGTTTTATGAAATCTTAAATTATTGGTACTACAACAACAAACAACTGATGCTATAGCATGAATAGGCCATAACAATATAGACATCTTGGCGCGTTTTTAGGGCAACAAATTTTTTCCTTATGTCGGAAAATTATTTCTGTCAAATTTTCTTCACATAGAAATGCTATAAGTGATTGATAGATTACGTCAATGCGGCAATTTCTCAGATTAGATTGATCTCTGTCCCGAATGATCTTTTTTAAAAATTTCCATGAAAAAAGACTTTAAAAAAGATACATAGATACCATTTCATGGACACGATTTATCTGTATTGATAAGCAATATACCAAGGTGAATGCTTTGTGTTGAATCATGGTTATGTGAACAATTTTTGAAGCGTGTTGTTCTACATTGAAATATTGTTGACATGTTTATAACTTTTTGTCAGAGATAAATTAGTGCAGGCGGTTGGAGTTTATTAGACATATTCATACATTCTACTTCGCTAGCATTCGTCATGTTGGTTTGCGCTTTTCAATAAAGTAGCTGTGAAATTACAATTATAGAATTACCATTATCGAAAGCATCGTAATTTCATAAAGAGATTACTCTTTGGTGGACTGGACTGAGTAAAAGACTGTGTCTATGAATGAAACATTCTCTTCTCGCTCGTTTGAAAAACAAATATTATTATATAATTATCCATTAAATAAAATGTATCTTCGTAAAAATCTCTACAAAATTGAAGCTTTTAAAAGCATAATTGTATTTTTTTACAAATATCTATACTTGACAATAACAAAACTTACACACATTTTCTTGCATTGATTTAAGGCACACTAGTATGGCGACAAAACAATTTATTTTCATTTGAAATAGAAAAACGCCCCATCCCTCTTTGTCTTGTAAGGAAAACATTATATTTAAATAAAGAACATATTATTGTACGCTTTTGAAAAAGAATACAAAATGTAACAATATTTATTAATTCATATGTGCTAACGGTACTTTAGATTTGTTAATAAAAAACACAAGTTACAAATACAAGACATGTTATATATTTAAATGAGTATTTAGAATGTATAAAGTTCCTTTGCTGTCAATAATAAGGAGAGAAAATATGCAAAAGTAATCAAATCTTTACA